>NW_022589704.1:48617015-48897922 GCF_004348235.1 Phoca vitulina
TGTAATGTATGGGGATTAACATAACAATAAAAAAATTAAAAAAACAAAAACAAAAAAAAAAAAGAGTGATGGTTAGCAAGGGAATGGGGCCAGGGAGAGCAGAAAGTTCTCTAAGACCACGTCTTTCCTCAACCTTCAGGATGGCACTTTATTCAAGCATCTAGACCCTTCAGCAGCAGGACTTTCAGTGGCAATTGAGATAACAGGCAATAGAGTGGCAATTGAAATAAAACGGAAGTGCTGTCCATTGATCCATAGATTAGTCTGAAAGGGTGAACTGGAGTTACTTGTGCTACTCTAAGTGGCACTTCAAACAAGTAAGGAATTATTTATTAAAATTATTTATTTTAAATAAAAATAAATAAAAATAAAAATTAAATTAAAATAAATTAAAATAAAAATTATTTATTAAAAGTATATGTGGGGCACCTGGGTGGCTCAGTCAGTTAAGCATCTGCCTTTGGCTCAGGTCATGAGCCCCACGTCCTGAGTTCCATGTTAGGCTCCCTGCTCAGTGGGGAGTCTGCTTCTCCCTCTCCCTCTGCAGCTCTGCCTGATTGTACTCCCTCTGTGTGTGTGTGTGTGTCAAATAAATAAATAAAATCTCAAAAAAAAAAAAAAGGATATGAACAAACTTGGGATTCATAGAAATAGGTAGAATTGGGACACAGGCAAATATTAAAATGCTTGTTAACAAGTGGGAGGTTTCTTGTACTACTATTTGGACAGAAATGTAAATGTGACCTCCTTCTGCCAATGAACTAATGAAGCATAGAGATCTAAGTACATATTGTAGAGATCCAAGCATTTTATCAAATAGCAACTCTCGTCTCTATGGTTTATATATCACTCTGGAGTCTCTGGACTCTTGGGAATTTTATCAAAGAGCTGATAGTATTAATTGTAAAAATGATGGTACTATGTTACATTTGAATGCTTACGGTATAGGATACACTATGCCTAAAACTGTAAATAAATTATTTCATTTAATCTTCACAATAACATCAGAAGTTAAATAACATTACTATTTGTATTTTATAGGTAGAAAAACTGATATGTGGATAACTGGTATAGTTAATATTGATAGCCTAGAGCCTATACTCTCAAGTACTACAATCATATCTCAGAAAGGATGTTTGACATCACAAAATATTGTTAATATGCTTGATAATTTTTAGTTTGGCAACTATGAATTAATTTCATCATTCTTCATGTCAATAGCATACTTTTCCCAATACATATAATTATACTTAATCATAATAGATTATTATGAGAGAACACACACATACACACACAGATATGTTATTCCAAACTAGTACATACATTAGTTTGGATTAGTTTAGTCCAGAAAATCATACTTAAGAAAAATACACATGAATAAACAGTATTTGATTGCAATTTAATCAACTTGTTAATTTCAATTTATTCTTTTTTTTTTTTTTTAAGATTTTATTTATTTATTTGAGAGAGAGAGAATGAGAGAGATCACATGAGAGTGGGGAGGGTCAGAGGGAGAAGCAGACTCCCCGCCGAGCAGGGAGCCCGATGCGGGACTCGATCCCGGGACTCCAGGATCATGACCTGAGCCGAAGGCAGTCGCTTAACCAACTGAGCCACCCAGGCGCCCAATTTCAATTTATTCTTATAGTCGCTTTTTTTGATCACATAAAAGTAAGAAAACCCTTATGATTTTGCAGTTACTCTATTAATTCACAATAATATGGACAATTTCTATTTTAAAAATTGAACAGTAATGGGGCGCCTGGGTGGCTCAGTCGTTAAGGGTCTGCCTTTGGCTCAGGTCATGATCCCTGAGTCCTGGGATCAAGCCCCACATCAGGCTCAGCGGGAAGCCTGCTTCTCCCTCCGCCACTCCCCCTGCTTGTGTTCCCTCTCTCACTGTGTCTCTCTCTGTCAAATAAATAAATAAAATCTTAGAAAAAAAAATTGAACAGTATTAAATTAAAATGAGAGGGCCACGGGGCTCCTGGGTGGCTCAGTTGTTAAGCATCTGCCTTCGGCTCAGGTCATGATCCCAGGGTCCTGGGATTGAACCCCAGGATCCTGGAATTCAAGCCCTGCATTGGGCTCCCAGGTCAGCGGGAAGCCTGCTTCTCCCTCTCCCACTCCCCCTGCTTGTGTTCCCTCTCTCGCTGTGTCTCTGTCAAATAAATAAATAAAATCTTAAAACAATAAAAAATAAAATGAGAGGGCCATGTTAAGTCTTAATCAGCTAAGAGTATCATAATCAATATAAATTTAATGACCTTATTTTACATCCCCTAAAGAAATTAATTATACATAGGACAGCATATTTTATATGTTGAAAAGCTGAAATGCCACTAAAATACAGAATGACACAAAGAAAAACAACTTATGTTGGCTACACAGATAAATCAATTCAATTAAAGCCCAAGTACTTTATACTGTAAGCATTAATTTGGGTATTACTACTATGATAAGATTTTTATATGGTCAGAAATAAAAAGGCAAGTTTACTACCTTGTCTCAGTTTCTAATTTTCTAAGTTTCCAATTCTACCCAGCTGCTCCTAATGGAAAACATTTTTGTGATTGTATTATTGGAAATAGGGTGCTTAATTGTGTTATCGGAGTAAAAAAGTAAAATTGCATGTCCACAAGTCATAAGTAATAATAGGATTACACCAGTCAGAAGATACAAAGGCTGGAAGACTATTTAGAATGAAGGGCTTCAACAGAGTACTGAAAATATAAGTAGTTGGTGGGTTTGAGGTTCTGGATCCAGGAAATGCAGGAAATTTGATTAGCTGGAAAATTAGGAAGGCATGGTAATTTAGGGTTTGAGTCCAAGGACTAGAAATCCATCAGTATAGAGGAATAGATAGGTTTGGAATACCTAGTTAAGTGGGTGCAGACAAACGTTTAGAATGGTAATGTAATGGGGGGAAGGGAAAGGACAGAGAGAGTGAAAAGCATCTCAATATCAGGGATTCTAGACGAGGAATTTGGCTCTGTTGAGTAGATCTGAGGTTCTTTCCTTATAGTTATAATAGTGTTACTAAAAAGGCAATAAAGTTCACACAGGTTTATAACCAAGGGTAAATAAAGGTGCTAGATCCTTGCAAACTTATATAAAATTTCAAAGCTCTCAAATAAAATGGGATAAGTTACACAACTTCCTCATTTAGTGTAGAAATAACTAGTGTGTTTATTCTAATGGAATGCACGTGGAGCAAAGCGTGGTGGGAGTTATTTATCTTCCCATTTGTGATTGTGTTATACTGAAGCATAGAGATGTTATTTACAAGTAAACTCTGTTGTGATTGATAGGCTAAATGACTGATCTGTCATATTTCCAATAATACTTGAGATTTTCAAATATTTGTTTTACACTATTTGCCAACTTGAGGCTGATGAGATAGACATCATTCTTTAGCTGCAAAACACTGTTCAAATGAAGCCTTGTACTATATAAGCTGATCCAGGTTGAAGCTTGGGATTGGGACCTCCTTGAATAAAAGGCTGAGCATTCCAAAAGTTCATTTTTAAAAGCCCACTGGTCTAGGAAAGAGAAAGATCTTTAAGAAATTGTTGCTAAACTGAAAAAGCTCATGTAATCCAATGTCTTAAGAGGTCTGTATATTCACCATGAGTTAAAAGTAAAATATTTAATAAAAAATATCACAATGCTACTTATTTTTGTTTGTATTATTTTGTTTTATTTTTATTATATTTTAAAATTTGGAGCTAAACTTTTTTTTGTATTGAGGCAGCAATATACTGAAATGGTGACCAGGTTTTTAAAAAAGAAATCTTGAGAGGGGTGCCTGGGTGGCTCAGTTAAGCATCAGACTCTTGATTTTGGCTCAGATCAAGATCTCAGGATTTTGAGATCGAGCCCCATGTCAGGCTCAGTGGGGAGTCGGTTTGAGATTTTCTCTCTCCTTTTCCCTCTGCCCCTCCACAGGGGCAGATAAATAAATACATAAATCTTTTTAAAAAGTTAAAATAAAAAAATAAAAAATCTTCAGCTCCATCAAAAGAGCATGAGGCTCTTGATCTCAGGGTTGTGAGTTCGAGCCCCACGTTGGGTGCAGAGATTACTTAACATAAATAAATAAATTAAACAAACAAACAAACAAACTTTAAAAAAAAGAAAACCTGGTTAAAAAAAAGAAATCTTGAGCCTCTGAAAAATTTCAAAATTATAAGAAAAATACTGGTAAAGTACTGAGAAATGGTCTAAATTATCAAAGGCAGTACTAAATATTAAGATATTTTAATCAAAATAAATTTAATTTTTCAATAAAAGTAATTGGAAAATAATTACCTGTAATGACACATTAGTGACTTTGGCTTCAAATGATGCCATTATACAATACAGAGGTACTGTTACTAGTAAGGAAGAATGTTACAATAACACATAACTCATGCCATTATTGAAAAGATGAAGAAGCATATAAAGTATTTAAATAAAAATTAAAACTAATTAAAATAATGTGTCTCACACACACACACACACACATACTCACACACACATCCCACCTAGATAAAGAGCAAAAGTAGGCAG
Organism: Phoca vitulina; assembly: GCF_004348235.1. Classification (NCBI taxonomy): domain Eukaryota; kingdom Metazoa; phylum Chordata; class Mammalia; order Carnivora; family Phocidae; genus Phoca; species Phoca vitulina. The sequence continues at coordinate 48,621,567 of NW_022589704.1, forward strand.
AAAAAGAGCGGTAAGAAGGTTCAAACTAGGACAGGAGAGGTAACTGAAATCTAATCCATATTTTCCATACAAATGTAACAGATGCAAAAGCTGCCAGAAAAGTCATGCATTAGCCTGGTTTGATGGCTTCTAGGTCCTGAAAGAAACTGATAATGAAGGACACAAGATCTAAAGATAGGGGTTTGAGAGTTGGACAGTTTCCTACAAAATTCTAGAGTAACAAAGAAAATAGTAGATGAATGTGAATATTCAAAGCAATGCAAAATTAATACTCATTGGCATATTTGCAGTGCTTGATTATTCCCCTCATTAAAACACACAAAAAAAGAGTAAAGAACAAATTGATTCAAAGTAGCAAATGCATCAAAATTGAATCACAAAACTGACCAGGGGGGTATGAAAGAGTATTGATTTACTCCCATTTTATACCCTTGATTTGGATTAAAAAGACTTACATAACATAAAAACAAAACAAACAAAAAAAACTTAGCTTAATTGCTTGTAATACACCCTAAATTAATAAATTAACCTACAATAAAATAATGATGACTGATATTTTGAAATTTCCAGGATGAAAAAAGAAAGTATCTTCAAATATCTTCCAATTAATATCACTCTACAAAGAAAGAGGAAAAAATTTTTCCTCAAATTTTCATTTGCAATGCTGCATAAACTCTCAGAAGTTACTGTTTATAAACTCTCAGAAGTTACTGTTTTCTTGAAGGAGAAAACATTTTAACATAATATTTCCGTATAAAGACAAAGTATTCATGCAAAATGGCAATAGAAAACCATTTTAATTTATGCAAGAACATCATAGTTCATTTATTAACCCAGAAATACAAGACAGCTTAATATTAAGAATCAAAGTTTTTTAAAAAAGAATCAAACAATATATTGCATCAAAAGGTCAAATGAGAATATACTTTCATATAATGCAACTTCATCCCTAGGAGATTTGCTAATGGAAACATCATTTATATACAATCTAATTGCTGTTGTGGAATTCAGGATATATAGTTAGGAAATAATTTACCTACTATCATTAGGGATTTAAGTGTTCTAGTTAAGTGAATTTTCAATACCCTTAAAATTTTAAAAAGTCATTAATTTTAAATATATTACATACTCCACTGACTTAGTAAACAGAGTATTCTAATAGAATTTGGTATGTTAATAAATTTAGAGTTGTCATTATGAATATCAATTAGTATGCTCTATTACAATGACAACTTAGGGCTGTTTGTTCAAGACCTAATTGTGAGCTGCTCTGTAAGATGTACACAGTTTGGCAGAAGGATGAGAAATATATATTTGGTGCTAGATGTATCTTTTCTTGTTATGTTGCTCCCTTAAGTCCACTGTCAATTCAAAACGGGTATGTTGTTTCCTCTGTTCTCCTCAAACTTGCTAATCTCTAATTTTGAGAGAGAGAGAAAAACAACAACAACAACAACAACTAAAGGGCTTCACAGGCAAACAGGAAACTGTTATCTTTTTAAAAATAAGCTTTCTAATTTTAGAATAAATTTTAATTTACAGAAAAATTGCAAAGATACTATAGAGTTCCCATCCACTGTGTACCCAGCTTCTTTTATTATTGCTATTATTATTAATATCTGACAGTATGTGGTCTTTGTGTCACAATTAATGAACAAATATTGACACATTATTCAATAAAATACATACTTTATCCAGAGTTCCTTAATTTTTACCTGTGTCCTTTTACTATTCCAGGACCCTGTCCAAATACCATATTACATTTAGTTATCATATCTGCCTGCCCTTCTCTTAGCTGTGTTGATATCTTATTCGGGTCAGGTATTTGGTAGGATGTTCTCAATTGTGATTTGTCTGATGTGTTTCTTATAATTAGACTGGGATTATGGGTTTAAGAGAGGAAGACCACAGTGGAAAATCCTCATTCTCATTACATTTGATCAAGGGTATATGCTATCAACATGAGTTGTCACTGTTAATATTGACCTTGAACACCTGGTTAAGGTAGTGTGGCTCAGGTTTCTCTACTGTAAAGTTAGTCTTATTCCTTTTCATACTCTGCTCTTCTGTAGGAAATCGCTATAAGAGGCCCACACTTAAGGACTGGGGATTATGTTCTCTCTCCTTGAGTGGGAAGTATGCACACGAATTATTTGGAATTCTTTGGCATGGGAGATTTATCTATTCTTCTATTTATTTATTTATTTATTTATTTATTTATTTATTATTTATTTATTATTTATATAAGTATGGACTCATGGTTATTTATTTTATACTTTGGTTATAATTCAATACTACTTCATATATTGTTGTGCAAATTGGTTCCCAGAAACTCTTTCAGTTAGCTCCTGTGTCCCTTTGACATACTTCCATCCTTGTGAGTTTTGTTTGGGATTTTTTGAGCCCTTACTTGCTTTCTGGCACCCTGAATGTTCCAAGTTTATCTTGTATACTTACTATTACAACCCTCAAATCAGCCATTACCCCAAGATTTCTGGTTCCTTTTATTGGAGGATGGTATTAGAAAGCAAGATCTGTATGCTAGGTGTGCTCATTGTTATTGGGATGACATTGCTACTAGGCTCTCTCAGCTGACAGAGCAAGGAAATACAGGTGTGTATACTAAGCCACGTATATGCAAATATCTATGAATAATTCTATAGTAACCATCAGTATCTATATTAAACTAAACATGAGTTTATATTGATGTCTCCAATTCTAATCCATTGATACATGGAATCCCTTGCTTATTTATATCCTCCCACGTCAACAAGAAACTTGGTCCTTACCATTTGCTATCCATTTACTTAGTTGTTCAATTCCAATATATATCTATAATTGTTTCAGAGTTAACATTTACTCCAATGGGAAAGAAGTATATCAACTAGAACACAGTGTTTATGTACAGTTAATTATGCCTTTAGTCTTAGAGAATAAATTTACTTCCAAAATTACTTAGGTAAATACTTATTTCTCTACGTGATTTAGTGAGGAATTTTCATACAATTATAATACAAATATATTCCTTTGTCACATCAGACATTCCATCCTGGCATTTCTAACCTCCTAAATGATGTATAAATTTCATACCTTAAGGTTCACTCTGTGCTATAAAATTTAGAGACAAATACTGTCTTATATCCAACATTAGTATCATACAGAATTATTTCACTCTCTTAAAAAAATCCCCTGTGCTTAACCTAGTCAAATCCTCCTTCCCAAGCCCCTGGAAACAATTAATCTGTTTATTGTCTCTATAGTTTTACCTCTTCCAAAATGTCAGATAAATTGAATGATAGAGTACTTACTCTTTTCAGACTGGCTTTTTTCACTTAACAATATGCATTTGAAATTCATTCATGTCTTTGCATGGCTTGGTATTTCATTCTCTGTTATCATTGAATAATATTCTGTTGTATGGATGTATCACAATTTGTTTATCCATATACCCACAGAAAGACATCTTAGTTGCTTCTGGGTTTGGGCAATTATGAATAAGGCTGTTATAAACATTCTTATGCAGGTCTTTGTGTAGACATACATCTTCAAATCAACTGGACAAATAGCTAAGACTATTCCATAAATGTCAATTAATTCAAGTTGATTGATAGTGTTGTTTCAGTCTTCTATATCCTTACTGATTTTCTGTCGGCTTGATCTATCAATTACTAAAGAAAGGGTTTTGAAATCTCCCAACTATAAGAGTAGATTTGTTTATCTCTCCTTTCAGTTCTATCAGTTTGCCTCACATATTTTGACACTGTGATGTTAGTCGTATATATGTTTAGGGTTGTTTGTCTTTTTGGATAATAGATTTCTTTATCATTATGTAATGCCCTTTTTCATCCATAATGATATTTCTCATTCTGAAGTCTGCCTTGTCTTTTATATATATATATATATTTTATATATATATATTATATATATATATTTATATATATATATTATATATATATATTTATATATATATTTTACTTTGAGTTTATTGTCATGTTTTATCTTTCTCTACCTATTTACTTTCAACTTCTCTGATATATATAAAGCATATATATCATATACACTTTAAGTGTATTCTTGTTTTTTTATTTTTTTATTTTTTTAAAGATTTTATTTATTTATTTGAGAGAGAGAGAGAATGAGAGAGAGCACATGAGAGGGGTTATGGTCAGAGGGAGAAGCAGACTCCCTGCCGAACAGGGAGTCCGATGCAGGACTCGATCCAGGGACTCCTGGATCATGACCTGAGCCGAAGGCAGTTGCTTAACCAACTGAGCCACCCAGGCGCCCTATTCTTGTTTTTTTTAATACACTGACGATTTGTTTTTAAATTGACCTATTTAGATCATTTGTATTTAAAATTATATTTTATACTTGGGTTAATATCTAACATTCTTGTTAGTGTTTTTCCTTTGTCATATTTATTCCTTTTTTATTTTTTTCTTCTTTCCCTGCCTTCTCTGGTTTTATATAGCATTTGTATGATTGCATTTTATCTTTTCTCATATACTACAGATATTTCTTTCTAAGTTTTTTCCAGTAATTATGACTCCAGTGGTAAAACTTTTCCTTTCTTTATATAGATCCATGTTTCTGATCTATGCCATATTTCTTCTGCCTGAAAGCTTAAATTTTATAGCACAGAATGAACCTTAGGGTATGAAATTTATACATCATTTAGGAGGTTAGAAGTGCCAGGATGGAATGTCTGATGTGACAAAGGAATATATTTGTATTATAATTGTATGAAAATTCCTCACTAAATCACGTAGAGAAATAAGTATTTACCTAAATAATTTTGGAAGTAAATTTATTCTCTAAGACTAAAGGCATAATTTCCTTGAAGGAAAGGTCTGCTGGCAATGAATTCCCATAGGTTTTGTATGTCTCAGAAAGTTTTTATTACTCTCACTTTGAAGGATAATTTTACTTTGTATAGAATTCTAGAGCAGCGGTCTTCTTTCACTTCATTTTCTCCTTGCTTGCCTAATATCTTGTGAGAATTCCATTATAATGCTTACCCTTGTACCTCTATAAATAAGTCTGCCCACATACTTCTTTCAAAAAAATTTTTCTTTTGTCATTGGTTTACTGGAGTTTGCATATAATATGCCTAAGTCTGTTTATTGTTATTTATTTTACTTGGTTATGTTCTCGGAGATCCATGCACCAGGGATTTGGTTTGGTGTCCATCATTAATTTTGTAAAGTTCTCAGTCATTATTACTTCAAATATTTTTTATGCTCTGTTCTCTCCTTGCTCTCTTTCTGGTATCCTAATTACATGTAAATTGTATCTTTTGATATAACTATCCTACAGTTCTTGGATGTTCTACATATTTTTTTCATTCTTTTTTCTATATGCATTTTAGTTTGGGAAATTTTTATTGACCTATCTCCAAGTTCATTGTTTATTTTGTCAGCTGTATTCAGTCTACTGATGAGCCCATCAAAGACATTCTTCATTTCTGTTAGTTTTTTTCATTTCTAGTATTTCATTTCCTCTTGATATATTTTGTTTGTTTGTTTCCATCTTCCTACTTACATTGCTCATCTTGCATGTGGTCAGTTTTTCCACCAGAGCCCTTAACATATTTGTCACACTTATTTTATTTAATTTTTCCTAGCTTTTTTGAAGTATATTTGATAAAAAGTAATATAATCAATATGTATAACATGATGATTTGATATACCTCTATGTTTATTATAGGTGTATATATACACATACCTATATATATATCTGTATATAATAATAATTACCTTGTTATTTAGCTATTAACACCAAGCTAAACCAAGCTAATTAACACACCCATCACCTCACATATTTACCATTTTTTGGTGTGGTGATATCATAGTTATTTTAAATTCCCATATGATAATTCCAATATCTGTCATATTTGAGTCTGTTTCTAATTATTGCTTTATTTCTTCAGAATGTGTTTTATTTCTTGCCTTTTTGACATGTCTTTTTTTTTTTTTAAAGATTTTATTTATTTATTTGACAGAGAGAGACACAGCGAGAGAGGGAACACAAGCAGGGGGAGTGGGAGAGGGAGAAGCAGGCTTCCCGCTGAGCAGGGAGCCCCATGCGGGGCTCGATCCTAGGACCCTGGGATCATGACCCGAGCTGGAGGCAGACGCTTAACGACTGAGCCACCCAGGCACCCCGCCTTTTTGACATGTCTTGTAATTTTGTTGAAATCCAGACATGTTGTAATGTCCAGTAATCAATAATATTAGGTAATAGTAATTGAGGTAAATTGGCCTTTAGTTGAGCACTTATGTTAATATGAGTAAAAGTTGGGCTGTGTTTAATGTTTGCTGTAGCTGTAGGTACCTATGAGGACACTCTTCTTCTAGTGCCCTTGGTTTTATCTCCCCTCCCTATTTTAGGGTTCCCTAAGTACACTTCCTCAGAGAGAGTCTGTATCTTGAAGCTCTTTCAGCTATAATCTCTTGTTCTTATGCTGGGGCATTCACTGTTGGTGTGGTGGGAAGGTGTGCGTGAGGAAAAAACTTCTTTAATTTTTCAATTAAATCTCTATCTTTTAGTGGACCTGTGTTTCAGGAATCTGACCTTTATACATATTTTTCAAGTGATAGAGGTTTTTTCTCTTTCCCTCTACTCCGTTACTAGGCTACAGTGTTCCTAATCTATTTTTCTTGAAACTCTTCCCTCGTTGATTATTGCCTGCCATCTTCTGTGATATTAGAAGTGTAAAGGGGACTGGAATGGGAGACGTGCCCTTCTCCAGCTGGCACAAGGCTCAAGCAAATTATTTTCCCTTAGAGTGTGGGTTTTTGTTATAGAGAAAGCCCTGGGTGTATTTCACAATTATTAGTCTGTTTTCTTCCTATACAAGTTCCACAAGGATATCTTTCTCAGATCTTCATCATGAGAAACTGATGGGGTTGCTGGGGATAAGGCCCACAAAAAGTATGAGGGCCCAACTAAAACTTTAGGCCCCCAGGAGTTCTTCACTATTAAACTAGACTACACTCTGTCACACTCCAACCATTTGTGACAGTTACCATTTAAGTGTTCCTGACAGTTTATGGTTCAAATGGCTTTTTCCCCAGGTAAGCAGATCTCAGCTGCGAACTTCTGAATGCATCTCCCTCTAATTTTCAGGGTGAGGATTTGCTCTGCAACTTCATTTCTCTGATGGGTCCAAGAAAAGTCAAGTTTTGTTTTGCTTTGTTTTGTTCTGTTTGTTTGTTTTAGCTTAACCTTGTTGTAAAGATTGATGCGTCAAGTTCCACACTCTTTACATACTGGAATCGAAGCAAAATATCTGTAATGTTTTTTTAAGATTCAATACCATTTTACCGGCGTGGCTAAGGTATGTGTATGGTGTGGGTGGGGGTGAGCTGGGGCATGGCAGCAATGTTTAGAGGGACAGGAGCAGGGGTCATGGTACTTATTTTCATTGAGTTTTAAAGTCTTTTACCACATTTTTAGATAATGCTATTCTGGAACAATGAGGATTTCTGAAGTCTATTCATCAAAAGCATATACTCTAATGAAACATACAATTTTATGTAAAAACTTTTACCTCTTTTACCTGCACAAAAAACACATATGAAAAATTAAACAACTAGGGGCCTGGGTGGCTCGGTCGGTTAAGCGTCTGCCTTCAGCTCAGGTCAGGATCCCAGAGTCCTGGGATCAAGTCCCACATCGGGATCCCTGCTCAGCAGGGAGCCTGCTTCTCCTTCTCCCTCTGCTGCTCTCTCTCTCTTTGTCAAATAAATAAAATCTTTAAAAAAATTAAAAACTCACAAAACTTTTTTTTTTCCTAATAAGACCATGAATACCTCCAGAGATATGAAAAGACACTGCTCACAAAACTTTTTTTTTCTAATCTTCCTTGGATATCAGTTTTGCTGGAAGGTTTAGTGAAATCTCTACAGTAAAGTGTGATGAATAGTACATACTAGAGGAATACAAAAATAAATGTAAACATAAAAATAGGACATGAGCCTCGGTAAATCATTTGCTTTGAGATGTGCCCCCTAGATCCTCTGTATACACTTTACTCTCCTTTGTTATTAAGGGCACTTTAATGAGCATTTTATGAAGTTATTAGTTATGAAATTAAAATAGTAAAGTTCTTGAGAGATTATTTTTCAGAGAAGTTTCTTAAATGCTTCCAACTACCCTCCCCTTCCCTCTCCCAAAAGTTGCACTATCATTTGTACTGTATAAGAGTGTGGGGCATATAAAATTACCTTAGAATTATGATTTTACAAAGCAAAAGCATGTATCTACATCACCCTTTCCTTTTTGCCAGTTATTCCTGTTGAAAGTTTTTTTTTCAAATATTTTGCTTAACAGTTCCAATTCATTATAGTCTTAAAACGGCAAAATGATATATATTTTTTTATTTTTCAATTTTCAATTTATTTTTTTGTCCCAATGCAACTCAAAAGAGGCATAAAATGCTACACCCAGTGACACCCCAATTGAGACGCTCCTCATTTGCCCTGTTATGGAAACATATTTCCACCCTGGTTGAGAACAGAAGTCCTTGAACTTTTCGCTTTCTACAAAAAAAGTAAAAACTTTCTTCAATTTTATCTACTGAGGAACAAAGGCAAAGAGTTGAATGACAGAAACAAGAACATGACACTCTTTTCCTGGTATTGTGGTGCTTTTCAAAAAGACTCAATTATTGAACTTTTTTCATTTGATAAAAGAGATATGTGATTCATATTTCTTTTAGTTATTTCTTGCTCCTTATCACTGATGAAATCTAGGAATGGAGTATTCTGTCAGTATCTTCATATCCATGCCTTCAAATAAATTAGGAATTATGTTGGCTTTTATAAACCTGCATATGTTTAATAGTTTATTTAATTTTGTATTTCTTTTTTCATTTAACTTTTATGTTACCTTTAAAAAGTATAATAAAATCATTGTTAGTTCTAAAGAACAGTCCCTTTAAACATTCTAGAATACTGACAGTCATGCTGTTAAAAATTACACAACTATTTGTACACAAGATACATTCCTCTTGAAGAGTGACCAGTTTTCTTTATTATTTTAGATATATTTAGGAGTAGTTGTAGATTTTCATAAACTAATTGGTGTGGCAGTCCTAAGATTAGATAAAGCATCTCTGAAATGGAGTTCTAGAAGAAGTAAATTTCTAGCACAAACCCTTTGTAAAAAGAGATTAGAGTTCTTTTGCATTTTTTAGAAATCATAAATACTGGTATTGTTTTAAAATAAAAAAATTACCTACTGAATTTTACATGTAAGTACCAATGATACACATAAACAATTGTTAATCTGTTTCTTCTGCATTTTATAGATACTGGGGACTTTCTCTAAGGCTATAATAGACATAATGATAGAAGAATCTTATAACAAATTAGGTCAATGTTTAGCAGATAATAAATTAATATAAAGGGTTATTATTTGAGCTTAAATGGTTTTGGGAGACACCTAGCAATAATGTATGAAAGGAATCTAAACATGATGGATTAGAACTGGGGAAAAATACAATTTTGGAATTCTTTCCTAAGACCAGAAAAGAATCTCATATAAGAAATGAGGGTTCCCCCACCCCCCAAAGACATGACTATCATTTTAATCATATTGATTTCAAAGGAGTGCTAAAGCTATGATAGTCTTTTGATGTCAACTTGGCTAGTCTATAATTTTCAGCTTTTCAAACACTGAAGTAGGTGTTGATGGGAAGGTATTTTTGTCAATGTGATTAGAGCCCATAATCAGTTGACTTTTAACTAAAGGAGATTATTTTAGGTTATCTGGTGGGCCTGATTCAGTTAAAAAGCTTTAAGAGCAGGTCTGAGGCTTCCCTGATGAATACATTCTGCCTGCAGACAGCAACTTCAGCTCATGAGTGCTCTAGCCTACCCTTCCCGATGGCCTGCTTTCTGGATTTTTAACTTGTGTAGCCAGACCCACAATTGCTCGAGCCAGTTTCATAAAATAAATCTCTTAATAGACATCTCCTTCTGATTCTCTTTTCTTGCTGAGCACTGAATGATATACTATCAAAACAAAAAATATAAATGGCAAATGAATAAAGTAGTGTAATCACCATGACCATCAAGATATGAAATTATCACATCCAAAATTTCTCTTGCTCTTTCTTAGTCACCCATCACCCTCACAACCAGCATTTTAAAAACCATTGATCTGTTTTCTGTTCTTATAATTTTGCCTTTCCAAGAAATATTATAAATGACATCATACAATACATCACCTTTTATATCTGGATTCTTTTACTTACAATAATGCATTTGTGGTTCATTCATATTGTGTATGTTTGTTGTTTTGCTTTTATTGTAAAGTAGTTTCCATTGCATGGATATACCACAGTTTGTTTAAACATTCTTCAGTTGACGGACATTTGAGTTGTTTAACATTTTTTAGTGATTATAGATCAGACTTTGTAAATAGGACTTTCAACATTGCCTCTTTATTATATTTATTTTCAAAATATTTACCTAACTTCTGATTTGTGAGTGGGTTTATAACACTGGGGATAAGACATATAAGTATAAAGTAGCCATAGTTTCAGCTCTATAAGTTTATAAACTTGTAATAAGGATGGATAATTATACAATGACTGAGACTAATGGATGCATGGGTACATGAAGATCACACAGCTGTAGCACTTAGTGTAGTTTGTGGAATCAGGGAATAATTTCTAAGTTATGTGACCTTTAAGTTGATGTCTGAAGAATCCAACCATGACTCCTAAAATCAAGAAACCATAGTTTAATCCTTGGCCCTGCCAGACAATATTTTGTCAAGTCTTGAAAATAAGACCACTGAATAAGATTAATTCTACAGTTCCTTTAGTAGCATTAGATTTTTATAATGTTTTATGAATCTATTATATAGGTAATAAATTAATGTGAATTCAGAATACTTTTGTCAACAAGAAAAAAAGTAGTATAAATTTCGTAGAATCTAAAAAGTATGCCATTAAAGTTCTAGAAACATTAGAAAATCAAGTTTTAGTGTGTTGTTACAGATCTTTGAACAAAGTTCAACCTTTAAATTCCTGCCTTCTGAGTTGGTTCATTGATCACCTGATTTACAGATGCATGTACAACAATTCTAGGTATACTTGATTTTCTAGAATTTAAAAATTTCTTCCCAGAAAAATAAAAATTAGTAACACCTTAAAATGTACTCTGAACCAAAATTTGAAGTAAACAAATTAAGTGTAAAGGTTCTGGCTATAGGGAATGAAGGTAATATCTATTTTATCTGTATGGAGAATCACACTGTCAATTGTGTAAGACTGTTGAATCACAGACCTGTACCTCTGAAATAAATAATACATTGTATGTTTAAAAAAAAAAAAAGAAGAAGAAGAAGAAGATAGCAGGAAGGGAAAAATGAAGGGGGGAAATCAGAGGGGGAGATGAACCATGAGAGACTATGGACTCTGAGAAACAAACTGAGGGTTCCAGAGGGGAGGGGGGTGGGGGGATGGGTTAGCCTGGTGATGGGTATTAAAGAGGGCACGTACTGCATGGAGCACTGGGTGTTATACGAAAACAATGAATCATGGAACACTACATCAAAAACTAATGATGTAATGTGTGGTGATTAACATAACATAATAAAAATAAATAAATAAAATAAAATAAAATAAAAATATTGTCCTTGCCACAGCTAATGTATGGAAGTATTCCATCCAAAACAATTCTGGTATGGCCTTCAACTTATGTATGAGCCAAAGAAAATAAAGCATTTTTTAGGAGCAAGTATTTCTTATCTAGTGATTTTCATCTTGCTAGAAGAATTTTTTTCCTGATATCTCTCTGACAAAAATAGTTTGCCAAGAGCTTCAGACATATTGTTTTAAAGCTAGGGCTTAAGGACAGTTTTAGATAGGAACAAAAGAAACTCCTAGCCACAACTTATATTCTAATGTGTCTAGGACGTTGCATACAAATCACCTCATAAACTTATTCTAATATATCTTAATTCCATTAAAAGATCTCTTGTGCAAAATCTAAAATTAATAATGTGTATTGTGATGTCTAGATATAATAAATATAAAAAAATTTAACTTATAATAATGCATGTCTGATCTGTACTTTAAAAATAGCTGAAATATGTTTAGAAAATCAAAATACATTTTCTAGATGGGAAATCTGTTGTACTCATCAATTATTTAGTTCCTATTTAATTAAAACCCTCAAAGTCTTAATTATTAATTTCTTCCCAACTTTTTCATTGCTTGTATTTAAATGTCTATCTTAAAATCTTTTGTTTAGAACTTGAAACTCATTTTCCCTTGGAAGCCATGCTATATTTGTTAAAAAATAAATAAAATGGTGTCTGATGAAAACAGTTGAGCTATAACATTCATTCATTATTTTCATAAATATTTACTATTCTATGTCTTATTCTATGTTAAGCACTAAGAATAAAAGAGTAAATAATATCAGGTCTGACTTAAGGAGCCTCAGGCTTGAGCAAGAGCAAAGTCTCCCAAATCTGAGAGTATCTCTAATACTTCTCCATTCACAGATATTTAGCACTATCATGGTTAAATTCACAGTTTTATGTCTCTTATATACAGTTTGGTGTATTTATCAAGAAAGTATAGGTTTCAGGGGATGTGTACTTGCTGGAAGATAGCTCCTCCTCCCTTCTGTGAAAGCAGCAAATCTTCCACTAAATGACACAGTGATGGTTTATCCCACTCACATAAAATAGTTATTTTAAAAGGAAAAGCCAATTTGTTCTTGCACTCCACATCCCTACACCTCACTGTTTTCAGCCTTGAAGTAGGATTGGGTTTCAGATGACCTGGGCAGACAATGGGAACAAGATATTTCCCTAATTTCTGAATGTATAGTTAGGAGAGCTATCACAAGAAATTGAATCTTTACATTGACTATTTGACATGTGGAGATAAAGCTATTATGGTAAGAAGAGCAAAGTGGAAGAAAATTGAGTTTCTCCTCTCTTCCAAATAATATACCAATAAACAGTGCAATATCCCTCAGGGAATGACAGAGAATAGCACTATATTGAAAATTTCAGAAGGCACAGAAGTGACAATACACGTTAAATTCCTCTTTTATTCCTCTGTTTGTTAGTGGCAAAATTGAATGCATCTTGGACATCAGAGTAGGGTAACCTAAACTATGATGTGATATAGTCTTTTAATTAAATTAATGCAATACAATCCTGGCCCCCTGGTGTGTAGTGGTTGAACTGGACAATATTTATTTAGGTACCAGTAAAATTTGATGTACCTACTAACATAGCTTCAAAATATAAAAAATAAAATAAAAATTGACAAGACTAAGAAGAGAAATAGACACACAGCCATAGTTGAAGTTCTTAATACAAATTGTTCACTGTTTGAAATAGTAGGAAAATAAATAAGGATATAGATTTGAAGAACATAATCAGCCAACTTGAGTTAATTAAATAGACAAATGTATGTTTTTAAGTGTGTGTATGTAGATAGTTGTCATAAAAAGAATTGCAGAATACACATATTTTCATTTCAAAGAATTTGCATAATTCAGACTTAATTCACTCAATGGATTTAAACTAATTACAACAGAAAACTAGAAATAACGTAAAGATGATTAGATAATCCTCAAATGTTTGGAGATTAGGCAGCCTAGGATCCCAGAGCATACCAGTCAGTGAGTTTACAATTTTACGGTTGGGTGTCTAATTTAGTTCTCATTGCATCCCTATGAGGAAATTTTTATTATCCCTAATTTACAGAGAAAAGTGAAGTTTTGAGAATGTAAGTGATTTTTCTAATGTTATACAGCCAGTAAGTGGTAGAGCTTGGATCTGAGCCCTGGGATACTGGGCTCTTAACCACACTGTGTATGTAGAGCCTCCCATTTGGACTCCAAAGTGTTTTAATTAACTGTTTACATATCCATGTGGCCTACAAGGTTTGTGAACTGTACAAAAGCAGCATCCACATCTTCCTCACGTTTCCATATAATTTGTATATAGTATCTGCCACATAGTAAGTGCTTAACAAATGTGAGCTGAATTGAGCTTAATTTGTGGTTCAACAGCAGACAATCCAGCATCTGGAGCTACCTATACCTCTTCCAAGGCAGAGCATTCATCAAATACCTACTTGGCGTTTTCATCTAACAAAATGATTTCACAACAGGAACAAGCAATTGGATAAATATCAGACTTTTTTTTTCCAGGTTAACAGGACAATTTGGTGATAACATTTTACATATGGCACAATTAAGTAATTTTCTTTAACTCAAGAATTAAGCCTTAATAATGCAAAGAAACAGGAGTCAATTTAATGACTTATTTAAATAGACGAGTAAAATAACAACTTCGTAATAAAAACAAACAACTCGTCCCCCACCAATAAACCCCCAAACATAAAAACACAATATAAAATATGTTTTTAAAACTACCAGTAATGGATACCATTGGCTCTAACATGACCTCTAAAGACTTATGAACCAGGAATAAAGATGGTGGGTATTTTATTATATTTAACCAATTCTCCACAAGTAGAACACAGGCCTTTACCTTTTCAGTACTTTTTGAACATTCACTTTAGTTAATGTAAAATAATTATTTTATTGTTTTTCTCTCTCTTGAAATTTGAGCATTCCTCATCTATATGCCAGGTACCCAGCAACAGAGAATCTGAATGTGGGTGGTGTCATAACATATCTGCTACTTGGGACCTAAAAATACCAACTAAATATAATAGTTCATTGAGTGCCTTTAAAAGACAATTTAATGCTCAACATTTTTAAATAGAAAAAACAGTAGTTATTGACAGAGGAATAAACTAAGGTGCTTCTACTTCTTGGCATTTAAAAATATTAAAATAAAAAATCCCGTTTAATCTACTTAATTTTTATAAGACAAAAAGGAACATTAAACTCCCCAAAACAATGATTTAAAACACAAATTTCCAGAATGTCTGAAGATTGTAATCAATATTTTTAAAAATCATAAATCCTCTTTAGTTGTTAGAGTATAAACCTGATGAATTAAATTTTAATAAGGACACTAGACGAACAGTGCTCATGAGTAAGCTTAAATGACTAACATTTTGCTTTTAGTTTTACACATTTCATTTTCAGTAAATGAAATCCTTTTTTTTAACTTCATATAGTATTGTTTTGTGCATGAAAATTATCCTAATGAGAAAAATATGGGACATGTTTATAAGAATACTACTCCCTTGCCTTTACTTTTAGACTAAATATAAAAGGAACAGTTAGTACTCAAGGGCTTTTGAATAGAAAAATTATTCTGAAAATCGCTTTGAGTGGCTCATGGATGTGTAGTAAACAATTTTACCCATTTAATGGATGGCAAGGGGGAAAGAAATCCTCAAACTTCTTTTTACCATGTTTTAAGTGTCAATCAGTTATGTGAAATTGTAAAGCATACCTTCTAGCCCATTTGTACATTGCCAAGTCTGTTCAGATGTTAAAGCTAGCTCTCAGAGGCATCATAAATATGTTTACCCTATATCTTAGATTGTATCCATATGCTAGAAAAGTGCTGTTTAAATTGGTAGAGAAAATAACCTTTTCATCTATAATGAAAATATGCACCTAAAAAAAAAAAAAACCTCCACGCAATGCTAAAAAATGATAGATTTTCATGGACTTTCTGTTCCCTCTTCATTCTAAAATTTTGTGTTACTATATTTTACTACCATGAGACTTTATGTCCTTTAAATCCAAATGCTCTGGTTAACACTATAAACCAAGATCCAGAAACTATTGAGCAAGTTCCTGACGTTAAACTATCAAATCATTTGGTTTGAACAACTGTCATTATTATAAATTTTTTTAGAAAAATATGCTTTTGGAGATCATGCTTACAGAATATACTCATGATTTCAATCCCACACAATATTTTAATTCCATAAGGTGTGTGGGTGGCTATTTCAAATTGACATAGTTTTGTGTTATTTTTTACATGCAAAATTATTATCAGATGGAGGGGAAATTAAATATTCTGAATGTGATAAAAACCCTCAGTGTTCTTGACTTATGTTACCAACTGCTAACTACTGCTAAAATTTATCCATTTTTGGAAAATGAACAACCTTGACAACATCAGTAGTCTTAACAAAAAATAAAAATAGAACTTTGTCAAATATCTGAACATAATTCTTGTGTTAAATGACTCAATATAAAAATTTGAGAAAAAACTGATAAATGATCCATAATCCCATCAAATAACTTACTGATACTTACTGATTAAATTTTTTATAAAATGTACTCTGATTTTAATATGGGTGAGTATTTATAGATCGATTGTATATTTTATGATATACATTTTAATAAGAGAATAACTATAACACTTTACAGAAAATTTTACCTTACTTTTCCATCATTGGATATTTCAAATGATAGGAGGTTAAGCCTCTTTTGTCCAACAAGTACATCACTATATGCTTACCAATAACTTAATGTACCATATTGTAGGATAAATTCAATAACTCTCAGTAATTAGTATTATAAGGAAATTGATATATCTCATATTAACGTCAGATATTTTGTCAGGTTATCATGGACATATACGTGATTTTTTAATACTAGTGAATTTACAAAATAATGAGGTTTATAAACTAACTTTTTTTTGAAAGTATAATCTTTTATTTTTTATTCAAGTATAATTAACATACAGTATTATATTACTTCTGGGTGTACAGCATAATGATCCATCAATTCTATGCATTATTCAGTGCTCATCATAAGTGTATTCGTGTTGTGATGAACACTGGGTATTGTACGCAACTAATGAATCGTTAAACACTACATCAAAAACTAATGATGTACTGTATGTTGGCTAATTGAACATAATAATAAAAAAAATAATAAGTGTATTTGTAATCCCCATCACCTGTTTCACCTATCTCCTTAACCACCTCCTCTCTGGTAACCACCAGTTTGTTCTCTATATTTAAGTCTTTTTTTTTTTTAATATATTAACATTTTAAACACAATTATGGAATAGTTTTTAGGTTGTCATAGGCAGAAATTATAGCTACATATTTACTGTGCTCCTCCATGTTAGACGGGTTGATTTTTTTTTATTTTTTTCTAATCTGACATGGGAAAATATAGCACAACATTAGTGCTTTATTTTTCATTTTTTTCCTTAAATCTTATGAAGGAAATGGATTTCTTGATTTCTAGTGTTTGAAAAAAAATTTTTAAGATTTTATTTATTTATTTCACACAGAGAGAGAGAGAGAAAGAGCACAAGCAGGGGGAGCAGCAGGCAGAGGGAGAAGCAGGCTTCCCGCATGATCAGGGAGCCCGATGCGGGGCTCCGATCCCAGGACTCTGGAATCATGACCTGAGCTGAAGGCAGCAGTTTAACCAACTGAGCCACCCAGGCGCCCCTCTAGTGTTTGAAAATTTTGTAAAAGCTTATTTATGTTCTCTCTTCTATAAATATCCTTTTTAAATCTCTAATGTGATTTTCCATTAAGTTCTTTTATCTTTATCACTATATTGGATTCTTGCTATATTAGTGATTTTAACTCCTTGTCTATCAATATGATTCAGCTTTTTAAAAACTTTTCTCCCAGTCTATTATAGCCATAGACAGCAAACAGGACAGAGCGGCCCACCTCCTTCTGCACGGAGAAATCTTACTAGTTAGTTAAATCACACCACGTGTCCACTTCAAGATGATTCCTAGACAGCAATGCCACCATAGACCCTAGCTCCACGTGCCACTGGAGACATGAAATTCCTTCTTTAAATCCTAAAGTATCTATTATCTCCTTATCCCCTCTCCACCAAAAAAAAAAAAAAAAAAAAACAACCCAAAAAACTGATACCCATATATGTATCTACAAGAAGGAGGAAGGTATCTTCCAAATTTTGAATCTCTGCAGTCCTTTGTAAGATGACTATTTTTGCTCGAGTGGCTAAATTGCTTCAGCTGAAAGTTGAGGGGCCTCAGTAAGATGTATTTAAGTCATAATCTTTATTGAAACCCCTATCATCTTTATTATTTTAAAAATAAATTTAAATTGTTGCTTTATAAGACAAGACAAAACATTAAATCCTTCCATTCCACAACAACTTAATGAATAAATCTCATATTTACATCACTAAACATAAAAGAAGCTTTCAGTATTGAAGCACACATTCCCTCTTAGCCTGGGAGTGTTGGCTGTCTGCACCTGTCAACTAGTCCCTTTCTTCTAAATTAACCTTTGTTAAAGAAAGTCACTTTTCCTACGCTCATGTCCACTTCCTAGGTGCAGTTAACTTCCAATGACTAGTGATGTGGGCCCCACATCACAATTTGGGACAACACTGCAGGACCATCAAAGCTTCAAAACTCCCGATGGAGTCCCCATGGCTCAGGACTTTGTTGTGACTATTTTGCACTCAGAGTTGTCTCTTTGCGCAATACTATTTGTAACTCTACCTCACCTGTATTGATGTTCAGATCACTCCCCAGTAAATTCCTGAACTTAAATCTCTACCTCAGAGTCTATTTCTTGGAAAATCAGTTGCATAGTTTCCCATCACCAATCTTATATACACTAACACATGTGTTTTGAACTTCCTATTATTCTTCTCATTGTTCTTCACTTAAATGAATCATTTTTTTGAAGCAGGAAAAGTAATAAACACAGGGAACACTGAGTTAATCAAATAGCCTCAATAAACAATTTTTTTTTTTTTTTAAGTAGAAATCCCTACCAAGAATAGAAAGAACCAATCACTCTTGGTGATCAAACTTTATAACCCAGTAGGGAGTCAAATAGCTAATTAGTATTGCTGTGAAACCACAGATAGAAGGAGCATTCAAGGGTGCATTTAAACAATAATTTATCCAAATACCCTAAAATGGAGACCTGACCACAAAGAATAAAATTCTTATCATCTGCCAGATAAGTCTCTATATGGCTCTTCAAACTATAATAAAATACAAATTAGGCATACACAATTTTTTACAAGGCTAACAAAACAAAATGAAAGGATCATTATGGCAGTACTGTGGGTTGTATAATGACGACCAATCTGGTATAAAAGAATTCATGATTTAAGGAGGAGAAAAAGTGTTGCTATATAATAAAACCTATGTGAAAATCACGGATGATTTAAAAGTCTCTCTGACTTAGCAAGCATAACTGAAAAATTAAGCAAAGTTGCAGCCTAATTACAAACATCATTTTGAAAAACTGTAAATCCCTTTGAGAGAAGCAATGGTGTCCTAGACCCTGATCAGAAATCAATGGCATGATAATTCACTTTTTATAAAGCTGGCTGCTCTGAGGTGCTTATCTTTTTCTTCTTGTTCTTATAGGATTACAGCAAACCAAGGAAGGTATCAAAATAAATACAAAAAAGGAAAAAATGACAGTAGGTACTGACATGCTGAGGCACTTTTGTTTTTACACTTTGCTCAACTAATTTATTGGTATGATGCATTAGTTAACTATTCTGTCTTCAAAAAGTTTACGTGGACAGTTTTATGATCTGGATGCCAGTTTTCCTATTGATTTTACAAGCAACTGCTTGTAAAACAATTGCTGTTTCTGGCCCAGTTCAAGTGGTATTTATGCCCAGTTCCAGAGTTCATTAGTTAGAAAGAAAAATAGAGATTCAAAATGGAGTCTCTCCTGTCCAGAAATTTTATACAATTCCACAGCATGAAAGGCTTTTCTCCAGGGAATGGCCACTGCTTATCCATCTAAAATGAATCTCTTTGCATGGGAAACAGGTGATACAATAAAAAGAGCACAGAGTTTGGATTATGACACACTTGAGTACAAATCAAAGCACCAACATTTATAGATAAAAAAAGTAAATAAATATCTTTATAAACCTAAGAATCTTTATAAACCTAAGAATCTTTATAAACCTATTCGAAATAATCAGTCATATATAATGTCAAATTAAATTGTAAATGACTTAAGATGAACTAAGTGTTTAATCAAAGTTCATATTTGTAAAAAAATAATTTTTAAATTTTACTTATTATATTAATGCATATTCATTTAATAAGGTATACATTAGAATGCATGAAACATAGAGTTATAGGGGATTTTCTCCAAGTACATAAATTCTTATAGATTTATTTATTACAGAACAAAAACACATTTTCTTAAATTCTATATTCGTATTATTAGTAGCTAATTTGCATATAGTCAACTATTATAATATTAATAATAGGATTTTTAAAAAGATTTTATTTGTTTATTTATTTATTTATTTATCTAGAGAGTGCAAGTGGGGGCGGTGGCCAGAGGGAGAGAGAGAGAATCTCGAGCAGACCACCCTGACTACGTGGAGTCCGATGCAGGGCTTGATCTCACTACCCTGAGATCATGACCTGAGCTGAAATCGAGAGTCAGATGCTTAACTGACTGAGTCACCAAGGTGCCCTTGATAGGATTTTTGAAAGCTCATTTATAAATGTTTCACTGAGGGAAACTTCATACCCTGCAGTAATGCTGATTAATATATTCCTCACCCGATTTGGAGACTCTCATGCATTAGTTCCACCACACACGGTCATCTTTTGTCTAAGAACTGCACCTTTCCTGATATTCAATGTTCAAGACATGATACTAAGAGCTAACTGAACATTTCCCATTTAGCTGTTGCCAAAATTCATTCCTTTCTCATTTTTATATTTGCTCTAGAAATGATAGGATTATCAATTTGCTATTAAATGAGTGCTTTTCCATCAGGGACATTACAATGTATGAGCATACTGGGATCGTTTTTAAAAAATAAAAAGAATACAAGCACATATTTTTTTCATATAACAATGCAGTCATGGATGATGAGCTAAAATAAGTTCTAATTCAGAAAGAGCTTTATAAGCCTTTATCTACTCTTTATTACATCCTGTTAACATTATGCTTCACTTCTGCCTCTCTAACGTAGATAACTATATTTTACCCTAACTCCCTATCACTGGAATTTAATAAATCATAGTATCTATATTTCATCAAAAAGACTGTCTTTTTCAGGGAAACATAATATCATAGTTTATAGTTGAGTTGATGCTTTAATTAAAGTCAAATTTTGATATTTAAGCATTGAAATGCAGTCCAAACTAAATTATTTCCATTCCAATTAACCTTGATTGCTGAAACCTAGCCTCTTAGATGAAATCTCCTCTGCATTGCCCAGATGTTGCCAGCCACCCTCCCCAGCTCATGGGCAGTTCTGTTCATTAAAATCATTAGTGAATTTGAATTTATAGGCAGATGCTCCAAAAGCCTTTTTAAGAAAGGCAATCTCTTTTGAAAAACACAAGCAGACAAATGCTATGTTTGGAGCCAGAAGGTATTAATTTCAATCCTGCCTTTAAAGTCTATTAATTTGGCAAATTAATAAACATCTCTTAGCCTGAAGATATTCCCTTGGAATGGGGAATATAATAATAATACCTAACATATATTAGGCACTTGCTATCTTTTAGGAAATATTCTAGACAGTTTACCTTTGTGTCTTTTAGACACACAATAACCATATCAGATCTGCATTAATAAATCCTCATTTTCAAGATAAGTAAATTGGAGATAATAATACCTGTCTCTTTTATTCTTTACGGTTGTAGAAAAGATACATTTAATTAATGCAAATAAATATATCTCTTCAGGACCAAAAAGTACCACATGATAAAAATTACTGTTGTTTTCCTCCCGCCCCCCTTCTCTGCTCTAGACCACTTGTCCTGTTCATGTATGTATTGATATATACATTTATCTGCTTGAGATGTGAAACAACTTCTGTCTTCAGAATCACTTGATCAAGGTATTTCAGCAGCACAATTTTGCAAAAAAAAAATCTAGAAACGTGAGAAAAAGTGAAAGAACTGGAGGAAAGGAGAGCTTGAGCACTCCAGAAGATGGAAAATATGGAGAATTATCCAGGGTTGGGGAGCAAAGGGATCAGAGATACGCCCCAGCGCCCCTCTTCTCAGAGATACTCCATCCTTCAAAGTGATGATAAAAGGGTCTGCTTGGGCTGAGACTTTAATATACGATAATTTGATTTTTGAAAAATATGTATGTTTGGTCATACAGAAAACCAAAACTTACTTTTCATATATATTCAGTCTTTTTTCAGGGTTCCTTACTGAAAGCTCCCAGAACCCTTGGAATTTCCTAAGTGTTGAGAATGATAAAGATATCTTCTGTTATGTTAATGAGATGAATTTTGAAAAGCCCCTAGGTAACCTGAGGATGGTAGCTGGCTGCCCAGGGAGGCAACCCTGTGATTAGAGGGTTGGAACTTTCGGTCCCACTGACCTCTTGAGAAAAGAGAGGGGCTAGATTGAATTCAATCACCATTGGCTGATGATTTAATCAATCATGCCAATGTAATGATGCCTCCATAAAATTCCAAAAGGATGGGCTTCAAATTTCTTCTGAGTTGGTGAACATGTGGAGATTTGGGGAGATAGACTTCCTGGAGAGGGCATGGCAGCCCTACGCCCTTTCCCCATACCTTGCCCTGTGCACCTCTTCCATCTAGGTGTTCCCAAGTTACATCCTTTTAAAATAAACAGGTGATCTAGTGAAGTGTTTTTCCGAGTTTTGCACTCTAGCAAATTAATTGAACTCAAGGAGGAAGTCGTGGGAACCTCTGATTTATAGCCAGTTTGTCAGAAGTACAGGAAACAAACTGGACTTGCAACTGGTGTCTGAAATGGTGGTGTGGGGATAGTCTTGTAGGACTGAACCCTTAATGTATGGAATCTGATGTTTCCTTCAGGTAAATAGTGTCCGAATGGAGTTAAATTATAGGATAGCTAGCTGGTGTTGCAGAGACTTGCTTTGTGGTATTTGTGACTCCTGCCCCCGCCCCTACACACAGTGGAATTGGGTCCAGAATCCTTTTTAAGTTCCACTGTAAGCAAGTTATAAATTATAGCAAAAGGTATATATTTGAATTTCTTCCAATTAGACATGTTAGAACTTCTTCCAATTAGACCAAAATAATGGTGTCTTGTTTGTCATTATCTCAATTCTCAATGACTATGTTTTATAGTGCACACACACTACAGATAACAACTCCTCCACTTCAAGATAGTCTGTGGGACACATAGCTTTTAGTAAATAATGGAATTAATAAAGTGTTTATAGATAATAAAGCATCTAGATATAATAGAAAGTATCTTCAGCCAAAATTCCTAACAATTCAGCTTCTAGGATAAAAACAACTTGTTTTCATTCATGCTAAAAAGGTTTAGTATTAAAGTCAGAACAGTTTCATCAAACTACCCCAAAGCTGTTCTTAAGCCAGAAGCCTGAATTTAAGTTTAGAAGTACAATTTTACACTATTTTTCTCCTTATATATTTTGAAGTCTCTGACAGATTGGGACAATAACGTAATGTGTTAGAATCAGATTTATAAAGTAAAATAAATCAATATGTTCAATATCCATTCATTTATTTATTCAGCAACTATTTATTGAGTCATTATCTGTGCCAAACTTTTTGCTGGGTGCTAGGAAAATAAGATTGAGTAAGTCATATTCCTGGCTTCAAGAGGCTCAAAGTCTAGTGGTGGAGGTAGATTTAAAAAAATGAACTACTGGGACTTCATCAAGATAAAAAGCTTTTGCACAGCAAAGGAAACAGTCAACAAAACCAAAGACAACTGAGAGAATGGGAGAAGATATTTGAAAATGTCTTATCAGATAAAGGGCTAGTATCCAAAATATATAAGAAACTTATCCAACTCAACACCCAAAGAACAAATAATCCAATCAAAAAATGGGCAGAAGACATAGACATTTCTGCAAAGAAGATACCCAAATGGCCAACGACACATGAAAAAGTGCTCAACATCAATTGGCATTAGGGAAATCCAAATCAAAACCACAATGCGATACCACCTCACACCAGTCAGAATGGCTAAAATTAACAAGTCAGAAACGACAGATGTTGGCGAGATGCAGAGAAAGGGGAACCCTCCTACACTGTTGGTGGGAATGCAAGCTGGGGCAGCCACTCTGGAAAACAGTATGGAGGTTCCTCAAAAAGTTGAAAATAGAGCTACCCTATGACCCAGCAATTGAACTACTGGGTATTTACCCCAAAGATACAAATGTAGTAATCCGACGGGGCACCCGCACCCCAATGTTTATAGCAGCAATATCCACAATAGCCAAACTATGGATAGAGCCTAGATGTCCATCAACAGATGAATGGATAAAGAAGATGTGGTACATATGTATAATGGAATATTACGCAGCCATCAAAAAATGAAATCTTTCCATTTGCAATGATGTGGATGGAACTAGAGGGTATTATGCTAAGTGAAATAAGTCAATCAGAGAAAGACAATTATCATATGATCTCACTGATATGTGGAATTTGAGAAACAAGACAGGATCATAGGGGAAGGGAGGGAAAAATGAAACAAGAGAGGGAGACAAACCGTAAGAGACTTAATGTCAGGAAACAAACTGAGGATTGCTGGAGTGGAAGGGGGTGGGGGATGGGGTGGCTGGGTGATAAAGAATGTTTATAGATGGACACTGGGGAGGGTATGTGTTGTGGTGAGCACTGTGAATTGTGTAAGACTGATGAATCACAGACCTGTACCCCTGAAACAAATACATTGTATGTTAATAATAAACAAATTTTAAAAAAATTAAAAAACTATAAAAAGATGAGCAAATATAAAGAGGAAGAAACCAAAGTAGAAGTATGTACAGTTTATGATAAAATATTTTTGTAATCATAACTGAAGGTATATGGTTGATGTCAAGAAAGATATTATGAAGGTTCTACATGTTTTGCATCAAAGAATGTAAGTGGTTTAGGGGTGACTGGGTGGCTCAGTTGGTTAGGCACCAGACTTTTGATTTTGGCTCAGGTCTTGATCTCAGGGTCATGAGATAGAGCTCCGCGTCAGGTTCCGGCACTGAATGTGGAGCCTGCTTAAGATTCTCTCTCTCCCTCTCCCTCTGCTCTTCCTCCCTCCCTGCCCATGCATGTGCCCATGCTCTCTCTCTCAAAAAAAAAAAAGAAAGAAAGAAAAAAAGAATGTATGTGGTTTAGACAGGTGAGGTCTGCAGAGAGGGGGTAGGCAGTGCCTGAACAGGCAAGGGAGAAGAGGAAAAAGAAGTGAGCAGTGGCTAGAGAGGCAAGAAAAGCATTCTGTGTGTAGAATTATAAAAAGTGCCTCTGGATTAATGATAAAATATGAAACAGAGAGAGGTAGCACTCAGTGCCTGTAAGGTAATTGTATAATCCCTTAACCCTATTGAAGAGGACATTTATGGTCTATTACGGTCTACCATTCAGCCTCCTTTAGCCGTTAAACTCTGATCTCACCAGGTATATTCAGTTTCTCCCTGCCTCTCTCCATTGGGTTTATACCATTGTGTCCTCTCCATCTAGAAACATTCTCACCACTTACTTAACATCTGTCTCCCTTCAGATCTCAGCTCAAGTATCAATTTCACAGTGACTATTCAGATGATTTTCTGCTCAGAGTAAGTCAGCTACTTTGTCTTATGCTCTCATAGAAGGTTATTCTTGAATTTATACTTACTTGTACATTTATTGGACTAAAGAATGTTTCCTCCACTAGACTATAAGCTCTCTGAGACTAGGAACCAGTTGATTTTGTTCTTCAGTGCTTAGTCGAGTGCCAAAAGCACAGTAGGTTGTTAATAAATATTTAATGTATGCTAGTATTCAACATAATACCTGGTGTAGTTCATATACATACACAATGCATACTATATAACATAAAATACATAATGCAAAATATTTGATATATGTATGTATATATCATTTAATATGCAAAAGCAAGAGATTGCTGACCCCCTGCCTGGTAGACATTTTATAATTCAACTTAATGACAAAAACTCCAATTTTATTGAGGGCAGTGACTGAGTAGAAGATTTTATTCCCTTGACTCCCTCACAGTTATTTGTGAGACATAAGCAGAAGTGTTATCTGAGATTTCTCAGAAAGTTTCCTCAAGAGAGCTGACTTAACTGGGTAGTGTCCCAATTTTTCTTACTCCACTCACTTCTTTAGAGATGCTTAAAACTCAAATGTGATGTTTTGAGATGATATCTTGGATTGTGACGTGACCTTAAAAATGGGAGCCATGGGTTAGAATTAGGCATCAGAAAGATGCAAGGAAGTTGGGTCCACTAATTAATCTACTTTTGTAATGTTTTTTTACCTAAAAAAACAAACTTATTTTATTATTTAAAATGGTAAAATTATTCTAGTTGCAATGAATAGATATTCTCTAATGGAGGAAAAATGGAGGAGTGACCAGACAGGGATTATTTGAATTGACAACTAGTAAAACAATGACGTTCTAGATGTGAGTGAAGAGGGATGTGCTAACTGCAAAAATCTCTTCATCATGAAGAAATGACCCATAACAAATTGTGATTGAGTAAATTTGGCTAAAGGGGGACACATTTATTGCATTGTTTTCTCAGAGAATGACTACAGTAATAGAAAGTTCTGGGAACATGCACTTCTGGGTAAATATGAAGTTTTTAGAAGATATGTTAAAATTAAACTAACAGCAGATGACAAGTCAAGGTGTTTAATGTGTACAGCTGGAATACTAGGACTCACTGAACATGGCAAATTAGTTTACGAAAGCATCTCCCAAACATTTTTGACAGGATTTGGAGGGAATTTTGTCCCTGTAAATACCCTGCTATAAAGTGCTTACTAGCTCAGTCTGGAAATTGTCTCTTCATTTAAAACTTTTTTTGTGTAACTATGATTTCTACCTATTTCTAAAACACTTTCATTACCCCCAAATAAAACTTCATGCTTATTAAGCAGTTATTCCCCATCTTCTGTTTTCCCCTGACCCTGGCAACCACTAGTCTGCATCTGTCTCTGTGGATTTATCTGTTCTGAATATCTCATGTGAATGGAATAATATATGATATTTTGTGTCTTCTTTCACTTAATATAAGGTTTATCCTCATTGAGTAGCCTGTATTAGTACTTCTTTCCTTTTTTATGGCTAAATGTTTATTTTTTAAACTCATCTTTTGGTTTACAGGTGTAATAACATATTAGTTTTCCTTTAAATTATTTTATTTCACCTAGATCCACCAGGTTCCCCACTGCCCTTGAAATAAACCATGCTCATCTCCAACTTTGATGTTTTTGCTAATACAATTCCAAATACTTGAGCTGCCTTTCTCTTCCATATTCAAATTCTTCTTATATTGCATAGCCAGCTCCTATCCTACCCTTTCCATTGAAATTCACTTACCATCACTCAGAGAAAAGTGTTTTGGAAATTAACCCTGTAATAACATGTTCTGTCAATCAAATGTTACTGAGAATATGTCATATCTCCATGTAGACTGAAGGCTTCTTATGGGCAGAACTCATATAATTTATTTCTACATCATACTATAAAGAGTCTCCAATACATTGCAAGCGATTGTAAGAAAAAGTACAATTAATGGACTTTAATAAACATTAAAGTTGGGGTGGTTGGGTGGCTCAGTCGTTAAGCATCTGCCTTCGGCTCAGGTCATGATCCCCAGGGTCCTGGGATCGAGCCCCAGGGTCCTGGAATTAAGCCCCACATTGGGCTCCCTGCTCAGCAGGGAGCTTGCTTCGCCCTCTCCCGCTCCCCCTGCTTGTGTTCCTTCTCTCACTGTCTCTCTCTCTGTCAAGTGAATAAATGAAATCTTTTAAAAAAATAAATAAAAATAAAAAAATAAAAAAACATTAAAGTTGTATTGTTGTATTTTCCTATTTGCAAAGTGGTTGCATGTACATTACCTCAATTTACTTGTAGAAGACATAGCTTCAAGGATGGTAGGGTAGAGGTTAATATTCTATTTTTTGGACTAGAGTTTTTGCCCAAAGATTCATTTCTTTTTTTTTTTTTTTCATTTCTTATTAGTAATTGGCAGAGCAGAGCCTGAAACATGAGCTTTTACTTACAGAATGGGTATGTATCTCTGTCCAAAAACTCAGCTTGAGATGTATAATTTTCTTTATCTTTTACAACTCAATTTACTTTGAAGTCTCTTTGGCCTGAATGCTATAAACTTAATTAAATTAAGATTTGTGGGTCTTGTCTAGTGACAAGATGTTTATGATGGGAGTGACACTTGTCTTCCATCTTATATGGCCATGCAGATTAGCTGCAGAGACTTCCATCAATACATTGATGGTCTTCAAAATTTGTTGCTTAGTCATTCTCTCTCCTATCAACAAAATTTCCTCAAATTCTGTGGTTCTATTTGTAATTTTTTTTTTCTTGTTTTCATTCTTGGAAAACTATAACCTTTTTGGTTCCCACACCATACTGGAGCACAGAAAAAATTTTTCAAGTACCTCAGTTGCCTATACACCTGATATAGCCAATTTTCTTTTAGGGTCTTGCAATCTTGATTGAATTTCATATGCAAAATGGGGAAAAGGTTTCTGTTCAGGGAGCTTATAAACCTATATTTATAAAATTTTTAGCTGTATAATTGACATATAAAATGGTAAGATATTTAAAGTGCAATATTGGTGACTTGATATACGTATACGTCTGAAAGGATTCTCCCCATCTAGTTAATTAACACATTCATCACTTCACATATTTATCTTTTATTTTGGTGAGAACATTTAAGTTCTGCCCTCTTAGCTAATTTCAATTATACAATACAGTGTTATCAATTATAGTCACCATGTTTTATATCTGATCCTCAGACCTAATTCGTCTCACACCTATTTTGAATGTGTGCTGCATTCTACTCACCCCCAGGCCCAGCACATATAATAAGGAACTTAATTAGCATTTATTTAAAAATTAGTTTCTTTTTTTGTTTTTGGTTTTTTTAAAGGTCATTTTTTAAAAAAAATATTTTATTTCTTTCTTTATTTGACAGAGAGAGAGAGAGAGAGCACAAGCAGGGGGAGCAGCAGAGGGAGAAAGAGAAGAAGACTCCCAACTGAACAGGAAGCCCGATGTGGGGCTTGATCCCAGGATCCTGGGATCATGACCTGAGTTGAAGGCAGAGGCGTAACCAACTGACTAAGCCACCCAGGCACGCTGCAATTACTTCTTTTTGAATCTCTCCCCCCCCCCCACAGCCCATAGATCTTTTTCTACTGCAAGTAAGTGTGATGGGGGATGATGGTAGGTAAGACAGTATAAAATCTACCAGATCTTTAAGCCATTCATTCCCCTCAGTCCTCTAAAATAATAAGCTTTTGAGACTCAAAATCCAGGAGAGGAATACTGCTTTCTATGCTTTTGCTGAGGAATATCTTCCTAGATGCAGTGAGACTACTCAGCATGTGCCTGGACTGAGATAAGGAGAGTCACAACTGAACTACTGGTAGTTTAAAAATATAACTCCATCACACTTAATAATGGATATTTCAGATT
This sequence comes from Phoca vitulina, assembly GCF_004348235.1. Lineage (NCBI taxonomy): Eukaryota > Metazoa > Chordata > Mammalia > Carnivora > Phocidae > Phoca > Phoca vitulina. The sequence continues at coordinate 48,650,946 of NW_022589704.1, forward strand.
TATTGAGCTTGAACTGAGATTGTGTGTTGAATTCCCTTTAATCCTTTGTCAAAGATCAAGTAACTATTTGTATGGATCTTTTTATGTTCTCTGTTCTGTTCTATTGGTCATGGTCTATTGGTCTATTCTTTTCCAATACCATGTTCATTTGATTAGTGTAGCTTTATAATAAGTCTTAAAGTCAGGAGTATCAGTCCGCCAATGTTCTTCAGTATTTTTTGGTTATTCTAGGTCTTCTGACTATTCATATAATCTTTAGAATCAGTTCTATTGTATTTTCAAAATAATTTGCTTGAAATTTTTATTGAGATTATGTTGATTCTATGGATCAAGTTGGCAAGAATTGGCATGTTAACAATAATGAGTGTTCTCATTGATGGGCATAGGTATTTCTCTATTTTCTTAGATCTTTGATTTTACTTATTAAAGTTTCATAGTTTTATACATATAGATCCTGCACATACTCTGTCAGAGTTATACCTAAGTATTCCATTTTTTGGCACTATTATAAATACATATATAATATATAATGTATATATTTTAAAATTTCAAATTCAATATGTTCCTTGCTGGTATATAAGAGAGCAATTGACTTTTGCATATTAAGTTTATATCCTAAGACCTTGCAGTACAAGCATGCTAAATCTTACCAATTATAATATGTTGGTGAGCATATTATATTTATTGGAATAAATAAATATATTGATTAATTATTAAGTAATAAGTATATTTATATTCTGAGTAATACTGGAGATAATCTATATAAAAGACTTAGAAGAAAGGTCTGGCACACAGAGCTCAAGCAATGTTAGCTATTATCATCTCCCTGTGTAATCTCTGATCATTTGCACCTTAAATTTTATATATAAGCCATACAGTGCCTCCTGCAGTTGCTTTAGTATTTATGCCTTCCCTTATCCTTGGGTCTTTGCAAACATCATTTTATCTTTAACTTCCTCTTTACCCAGGTAAATTTTAATCTTTTCCTGGTAAACATTCTAAGGTATAAAACTCCTAAATCCATTGAAAGACCATATGAGGCAATTCTGTTATGTATTATCTAAGGTCATATACTTTGTTTATAAACTTTATCATACTTTATTTAAATATCTTATGTAATTATTTGAATTCTGCAAGGATGGTAAGTTTCCCTCTGAAACAAAGCAGTAATCTCCTGTGCTTATAACTCATTTTTGAATATATTTCAGCCATTTAATGTGAATGAAATTTAATAACCAATTCACCCTCAAATAACAAATGGATTCATGCTGAAATTATTTTCCTATTAAAAAGTTAGTATTAATGTTAAGTTCAGATTTACTTATTTATCTATTTTTTTATTTACATACATGTTTTCAATTAAATTGAGAAATTATGCAAAATTTTATAGAAAGTATGAGACAACATATTTATAAACATCAAAATTAACAAATTTCCTCCAAAATTAACAAAGTGCCTTGAAAAGACCAGATTAGACTAAAAGAATCAGCATAATATAATAAATGTATAGTTAAATTTTTAAATCAATCAATCATGATTTAAATCATTACCACTTATCTTCAGCAAGACATTTAATTATCCCAAGCCAAAGCTCTTTTGTTGTTTTTTGTTTTGTTTTGTTTTGTTTTTCGAGGGGGGGGTGAAGGGTAGAGGAAGAGAATCTTAAGTAGGCTCCATGACCGGTGCAGAGCCTGACACGGGGCTCAATCTCACCACCCTGAGACCATGACCTGAGCCAAAATCAAGAGCCAGACATTTAACCGACTGAGCCACCCAGGTGCCCCCTAAAGCCAAAATTTTATTCAAGTAAACCTACCTCTTTTGAATATCACTTACATCAGCGACCTCATAATATTCTATTCAAATCAAATAGTATCATGTGATTTAATGTGCCTTATACTTTAATATGAATTCTCATATAAAGAGCTGATGCATATTTGCATGTTTCACTATTCAATTACTGAGATCATTATAACCAAAGAGGGAAACATAATATGCAAACTGAAAAATTATGAAATGTATTACAACTATGTATAAGAAGCATTTTTAGTTCCTCTTGACTGATGTTTTATGGTAGCAAAAATTAGCACTAGCATTAATTTATTTTAAGTTAGATCTCCTTATTTACATTTTCATTTTATACCATTTGCCCCCTTTAACACTTATCACATTCAATATGAGCCTTCCTGACTGTATTATAAATTCCATGTGGGAGGAAGTATGTTGGTGCTATTTAACATAGTATCCCAGCACTAAACAGAGTGTCTGCTCATAGTAGATCCTTAATAAATGTGTTGAGTAAATGTGCAAATGAAAACATATGCCATTGTTATGAAGTGAATTGTGCCCCCCTCAAATTTATATTTTGTAGCCCTAACTCCTAATATGACTATAGTTGGAGATGGGGCCTTTATGTAGGTAATGAAGGTTAATTGAGGTCATAAGGGTGGGGACTTAATCCAATAGCACTGGTATCCTTATAAGAAAAGGAAGAGACAGCAGAGATCTCTCTCTCTCTTTCTTTCTTTCTCTCTCTCTCCCTCCCTTTCTCCTTCTCTCTCCATGAATGCAGAGAAGCCACATGACAACATAATGAGAAGGTGGCCAACTACAGAGAGGAAGAGGCCTCATCAGAAACCAACCCAAATCTTGATCCTGGACTATGAGCCTCTGAGCTGTGAGAAAATAAATAAATGTCTGTTGTTCAAGCCACCCAGGTTGTGGTATTTTGTTAATGATAACTTTAGCAGACTAACATAGCCATCATCCACAAATTATATATCTTTTTTTTCCCCTTAGGAATCATATTAGTCTTAATGTATGAGGTTAAGGGCACCATTAAAAATATATTTTTATAAATATATATATGTGTATATATATTAGATATGCTAACATTTCTGTAGAATTTATAAACACACTGCATATATAAACTTGATATAAATGACAATAACACATTCAAAAAATGCTTTGCATACTTATTAAACTATTCTCATAATATTCCTAAGCATTACTATCTAATAAGAACTTTGGTTGTTTGAATCTGATATATTAGAGAATGACCCGGGCTCTAAAGGAAAATAAAAACAAAGCTAATCTTTTTACTTTGTGTTGCTTGTAACCTCTAGTTTTATTTTATTTCTTTCTGAAATGCAATGGGCCATAAACCAAAAGGGAGTAATATTTTCTAAAATGGACTGCAATATGATAGTGCAAGTTTATTCTAAAATCCCAAGAGACCTACAGATAATAATAACGATTTTCACATAATAAAATGGAATTGTCATGAAACAATGTGAAATTATGAACCCACTGCCAAAGCTCTTATATTTAAAAGAAATGTATTTCACATTTGAATAATAAAACCTTCAGTAATCATGACAGTTAAAAAGCAAAATCTTGCTCTTGAACAATGAAGTAATTCTCAGAATGAGTTTAGGCCAAGGGCATCTGCCTAAAGTTTATTGCTCTAGGGATACAAAAGGTTATTATTTTTTTCTGCTTTTATAGAAAGGCTCTTTCCTATTGAAATAGTTGCCATGGCTGTTAAAGCTGGACAACTTAGTTATTTGTATTTTTTTCCCTAAAAAAATCAACAAAATCAATGGCACATTTTATATTTACCAAGCAGATCGCCAAAAATCAATTTTAAATTTTTATGGCCAGTGAATATAAGAGTATATTTTATTTGGATAAATTTCACTCTAGTGCTACTAAGCCTGATACTCTCTAAAATGAAACCATGTTTAGAGTGTATGGGTGTGTGTGTCTGAATGTGTGTGTATAAGTTTTTTTCTTTAATAAAGATATCTCTCTTCATTATTTAACTATAAAATCCTTATTGGTTGTGGAATTGATATTCTTCAATTTTGAGCGAGTCACATCTAACCAAAAAAGTGTCTTACTCTTTTACCTATACCTATGATTCTGCTACGTACCATACCCCATTTGAGCAGTTTACAAATATATCAAATCTTTACCAAAAAAATCCATAGGGTAAGAATTATCTTCATTTCACACATAAGACCACTGGGGTAATACACTCAGGCTGCAAATCTATCTAGCAGTGGAGATGGGATTAGATCTAAATATATATTATATCATATCCTGAGTGATTGTCACAAGATAGTAAACACTGATATCATATTATCTCTCATTTCATTTGAAGATTTATCATCATGATCAGTATAGTAAGAACTCTTATAATTTCTTTTTTGAAAAATCATGATATTTATTTTATTCAAATTTATTATCCATTAACTTTTTTCCAAGTTTTTGTTTAAATTACAGCTAGCTAACATACAGTGTAATATTATCTTCAGGTGTAAATTTAATGATTACATACAACACCCGGTGCTCATCACAAGTGCCCTCCTTAATACCCATCACCCATTTTGCCCATCCCCTATCCACCACCTAGCAATCCTCAGTTTGTTCTCTATAGTTCAGTGTCTATTTTGTGGTTTGCCTCTCTCTCTCTCCCCCCGCCATGTTCATTTTTTTGTTTCTTAAATTCCAAATATGAGTGAAATCATACGGTATTTGTCTTTCTCTGACTTGACTTATTTCACTTAGCATGATACTTTTTAGCTCTATCCACGTCATTGCAAATGGCAAGATTTCATTCTTTTTGATGGCTGAGTAATATTGTATTGTGTGTCTTCTTTATCCATTCATCAGTCAATGGACATTTGGGCTCTTTCCATAATTTGGCTATTGTTGATAATTCTGCTATAAACATTGAGGTGTACTACCCCTTCAAAGTAGTATTTCTGTATCCTTTGGGTAAATATCTAGTAGTGCAATTGCTGGATTGCAGGGTAGCTCTATTTTTAATTTTTTGAGGAACCTCCATACTGTTCTCCACAGTGGCCGCACAGTTTGCATTCTGACCAAAAATGTAAGAGGGTTCCCCTTTCTCTGCATTCTCACCAACATCTGTTTCCTGTGTTGTTAATTTTAACCATTCTGACAGCTGTGAGGTGCTATCTCACTATAGTTTTTTTTTTTTTTTAAAGATTTTATTTATTTGAGAGAGAGAGAATGAGAGAACACGAAAGGGGGGAGGGTCAGAGGGAGAAGCAGACTCCCTGCTGAGCAGGGAGCCCAATGTGGGACTCGATCCTGGGACTCCAGGATCATGACCTGAGCCGAAGGCAGTCGCTTAACCAACTGAGCCACCCAGGCGCCCTCTCACTATAGTTTTGATTTGTATATCCTTGATGATGAGTGACGTTGAGCATCTTTTCATGTATCTGTTAGCCTTCTGTATGTCTTTGGCAAAATGCCTGTTCATGTCTTCTGCCCATTTTTTTAAGCTGGGTTATTTGTTTTCTGGGTGTTGAGTATAAGTTCTTTATATATTTTGGATACTAACCCTTTATCAGAGATGTCATTTGCAAAAATTCTCCCATTAAGTAAGTTGCGTTTTAGTTTTGACTGTTTCCTTCACTGTACAGAAGCTTTTTATTTTGACGAAGTCTGAATAGCTTATTTTTGCTTTTGTTTCCTTTGCCTCAGGAGACATCTAGTAAAAAGTTGCTACAGCCGATGTCAAAGAAATGATTGCATATGTTCTCCTCTAGGATTTTAATACTTTCCTATCTCACATTTAGGTCTTTCATCCATTTTGAATGTGTGTGTATGTGTGTGCATAGTGTAAGAAAGTGGTCAAGATTCATTCTTTTGCATGTTGCTGTGCAGTTTTCCCAACTCCATTTGTTGAAGAGACTGTTTTTTTCCATTGGATACTCTTTCCTGCTTTGTCAAAGATTAATTGACCATATAGTTGTGGGTTAATTTCTAGGCTTTCTATTCTGTTCCATTAACCTATGTGTCTGTTTTTTATGCCAGTACCATACTGTTTTGATCACTACAGCTTTGTAATATAACCTGAAGTCTGCAATTGTGATGCCTCCAGCTTTGCTTTTCTTTTTCAAGGTCACTTTGGCTATTCAGGGTCTTTTGTGGTTCCATACAAATTTTAGGATTGTTTATTCTAGTTCTGTGAAAAATGCTGGTGGTATTTTGATAGGGACTGCATTATATGTGTAGGCTGCTTTGGGTAGTGTAGACATTTTAACAATATTAGTTCTTCCAATCCATGAACATGTTTTTTCCATTTCTTTGTGTCATCTTCTATTTCTTTCATAACTGTTTTATGGTTTTCAAAGTACAGATCTTTTACCTCTTTGGTTAGGTTTATTCCTAGGTATCTTATGGATTTTGGTGTAATTGTAAATGTGATTGATTCCTTGATTTCTCTTTCTGCTTCTTCATTATTGGTGTGTAGAAGTGCAACAGATTTCTGTACACTGATTTTGTATCCTGTGACTTTACTGAATTTGTGTATTAGTTTCAGCAATTTTTTGGTGGAGTCTTTTAGGTTTTCTAAATAGAGTATCATGTCATCTACAAATAGTGAAAGTTTGACTTCATCCTTGCTGATTTGGATGCCTTTTATTTATTTTTGTTGTCTGATTGCTGAGGCCAGGACTTCCAGTACTATGTTAAATAACAGTGGTGAGAATGGACATCCTTGTCTTGTTCCTGACCATAAAGAGAAAGATCTCAGTTTTTCTCCATTGAGGATAATATTAGCTGTGGGGTTTTCATAAATGGCCTTTATGTTGTTGAGGTATGCTTCCTTGAGCACTGCTTTATTGAGGATTTTTATCATGAATGGATGTTGTACTTTGTAAAATGCTTTATCTGCATCTATTGAAAGGATCCTATGGTTCTAATCCTTTCTTTTATTAATGTGGTGTATTATGTTGATTGATTTGTGAACATTGAACCACCTTTGCAGTCCAGGAATAAATCCCACTTCATCGTGGTGAATGATTCTTTTAATGTACTATTGGATTCAATTTGCTAGTATTTTATTGAGAACTTTTTCATCCATGTTCATCAGGGATATTGGCCTGTAGTTCTCTTTTTTAATGGAGTCTTTGTCTGGTTTTGGTATTAGGATAATGCTGGCCTCATAGAATGAATTTGGAAGTTTTACTTCCATTTCTATTTTTTAGAATAGTTTGAGAAGAATAAATATTAACTCTTCTTTAAATGTTTGGTAGAATTCACCTGTGAAGCCATCTGGCCCTGGATTTTTGTTTTTTGGGAGATTTTTGATTACTGATTGAATTTCTTTGCTGGTTATCAGTCTCTTCAAGTTTTCTATTTCTTCCTGTTTCAGTTTTGGGAGTTTATGTTTCTAGGAATTTATCCATTTCTTCCAGGATGTCCAATTTGTTGGCATATAGTTTTTCATAATATTCTGTTATAGTTGTTTGTATTTCTGTGGTACTGGCTGTTATTTTTTTTCTTTCATTCATGATTTTATTTATTTGTGCCTTTTTCTCTTTTCTCTTTTCTTTTTGATAAGACTGGTTAGGGGTTTTATCAATTTTATTAATTTTTTCAAAGAACCAGCTCCTGGTTTAATTGATCTATTGTACTGTTTTTTGGTATTTTTGTTTGTTTGTTTGTTTTCTGGGTTTTTTTAGTTTCTATATCATTTATTTTTGCTCTAATCTTTATTATTTTGCTTCTTCTGCTGGCTTTAGGCTTTGCTTGTTGTTCTTTTTCTAGCTTATTTGATTTTTTTTTTTTTTTTTTTTTTTTTTTTGCTTTTTGAGGTAGGCCTGTATAGCTATATATTTCCCTCTTATGACTATTTTTGTTGCATCCCAAAGGTTTTGGACCATCATGTTTTCATTTTCATTTGTTTTCATGAATTTTTTTTATTTCTTCTTTGATTTACTGGTTGATCTATTCATTTAATGTTCTTTAATCTCCATGTATTTGTGTTCCTTCTAAATTTTTTTCTTGTGGTTGACTTCAAATTTCATAACATTTTGCTCAAAAAAACATGTATGGTATGATCTCAATCTTTTTGTACTTGTTGAGGTATGATTTGTGACATAGTGTGTGATCTATTCTGGTGAATAGAATGTGTATTCTGCTGGTTTAGGATGAAATGTTCTGAATGCATCTGTTAAGTCCATCTAGTCCAGTGTATCATTTAAAGCCATTGTTTCTTTGCTGATTTTCTGCTTAGATGATCTATCCATTAATGTAAGTGGGGTGTTAAAGCCTCCTACTATTATTGTATTATTATCAGTGAGTTCTTTTATGTTTGTTATTAATTGTTTTATATATCTGGGTGCTCCCATGTTGGGGGCATAAATATTTATAGTTGTTAGATCTTCTTGTTGGATAGTCCCCTTTATTATGATATAGTGCCCTTCTTAATCTCTTGTTATAGTCTTTGGTTTAAAATCTAATTTGTATGATATAAGTATGGCTACTCTCACTTTCTCGACATCCATTTGCATGATGAATGATTCTCCATCCCCTCACTTTCAATTTGCAGGTGTCTTGAGGTTTAAAATGAGTCTCTTGTAGGTAGCATGTAGATGGGTCTTATTCTTTTTATCCTAACACCCTATGTCTTTTGAATGGAGCATTTAATATATTTACGTTCAGAGTAATGACTGATAGATATGAATTTAGTGCCATTTTATTACTTGTTTTGTCATTGTTTCTGGAGATTTTCTCTGTTCCTTTCTTGTCTTTGTCACTTTTGGTCTTTCCTTTCTACTCAAAGTCCCTTTAATATTTCTTGCAGGGCTGAGTTAGTGGTCATGAACTCCTTTAGAGTTTTTGTTTGTCTGGGAAACTCTTTATCTATCCTTCTATTCTGAATGATAGCCTTGTTGGATAGAGTATTCTTGGCTACAGATATTTCTCATTCAGCACATTCAATATATCATGCCACTCTCTTCTGGCTTGCCAAGTTTCTGCTGAGAAATCTGCAGCTAGCCTTATAGGTCTTCCCTTGGAAGGGACCTCTTTTGCCTTGCTGTTTCTAGGATTTTTTCTTTATTGCTGTATTTTGCAAATTTAATTACAATATACCTTGGTGTTGGCCTGCTTTTGTTGATTTTGATGAGAGTTCTCTGTGCCTCCTGGATTTGGATGTCTATTTCCTTCCCCAGACTAGGGAAGTTTTTAGCTATGAGTTCCTTAAATGAATTTTCTGCTCTTTTTTCTCTGTCTTCTTCTTCTGAGACTTCTATGGTATGAATGTTATTGCATTTGATGGAGTCACTGAGGTCCCTAAATCTAATCTCGTGTTCTATAACTCTTCTTTCTCTCTTTTGTTCAGTTTCATTATTTCCCCAAATTTATCTTCTATATCACTTATTCGTTCCTCTGCTTCTTCCATCCTTGTGTCCCTTATATCCAGTCTATTTTGCATCTCAGTTGTTATAGTTTTCATTTCTGACTGTTTTTTAAGTAAGTAACACTCTCCCTGAAGTCTTCCATTCTTTTCTCAAGCCTAGCAAGTATCCTCATGATTGTTGCTTTAAATTCTCCATCAGGCATATTACTTATATCTGTTTTGAATAGATTTCTGAACTTTTCTTATTGAATTTATCTGTCTTGGAATTTTATCTAAGTCTCTGTTTCTTCTCTGTGTTAGAAAAGCCTGTTATGTTTCCTGCTCCTGAACATAATGGCTTTATGAAGAAGAGGTCATATAGTGTCCAGGGTCTGGTGCTTCAGGGAGTGTCTCTGGTGTGTGCTGTGTCCACTCTGCTGCTGTGTTTTGGCTGCTCTATCCTTCAGGCTGGTCATCTGCAGAGGCTTTCCTTGCCTTCAGTGGGCCATGTTTGGCCCTTGGCGTAAGTGTGGTGAGCTTTAACTAGGTATGCTCTGGTCTGCTTGTTAAACGAGACCTGATGCTACTTCCACTAGAACTTCTCCTTCTAGCCTTGTAGAACTCTCTGGTTGGGAGATGTGGTGTGGGTGGGGGTTTCTGTTGATCTTCTGGGGAAGGGGCCTGCTGTGCTGGGACTGAGGCACACTAGTCCAAGAAGTCCAGTACCAGCAGAGAGTAAGGGGGTAGGACTTGGTGTAAGCTTAGGCAGCCAGTGTAAGCACTATACTGTTTATTGCAGGTGGTTCTATGCTTATGCTGAGGGGTTGGGGAGAGAAATGGTGCCAGGCAGTTCTCTTGCCCCTAGAGGGGCATCTCTGTGAATGCCACCTCTCACAGATGTGCTCCAAAAGGAGTGAACAAGTCCCCCTCTCCCACTGTCCATGCACCCTAGATGTTCCTCAGATCATGTCATCTGCCCAGGGTTGCTTGCCTGCCTTCTCTCCAGAAATAGGGCAGTGCCCTCAGGGCTCTATCCCAGCTAAGCCTGCCAACCTTTAAAACTCTAGTGTTCAAGCCCTGCTGGTTGCAAAAACTCACATTTTTCCCAGCCAGTGGGTTTGGGGAAGTGTTCTCCCCCTCCACAGCACCCGCAATCCGTTTCTCCCCCAAACCATGTGTCCACACTTCCTACCTTCTCGGTGTGTCCTCTTCTCTCCCTCTAGTTGTGGAGTTTGTTCTGTTAGTCCTCAGGTCGATTTCTTGGGTATTCAGAATGATTTGATAGTTACCTATTTGTGTGGAAGGGATAAGACAAGCCTAGGGTCCTTCTACTATACTGCCATCTTAGCTCCTACCTAAATGATTTATTTAATTTTAAAATATGCATATATTTCATAAATTATTCCTATCTACATGCACATTTTGATTTTTGTTTTCTGTTTTGAATTTCCTTCCTCTGATTCTGGCCTGACAAACAAAGGATCAATGTAGTACTACCTTTTAATTTTCATATGTATTCCCTATTATTTTACAACATCTACCTGTACATTTTTATAAGTATTTATCAATTATGATGACTATAGATTTGGTAAAAAGAAATTGCACATTTATTTAGAGGACATTAGTCAAAAAGATGAGTTGTATGAAATGCAATAAACCGGTTATAGTACCAAGCAGAATTAGGATTTTTCTTTCTCTTGAACTATTTTCCCTGGCTGATTTGACATTACTAAATACTACCTCAATCCTGAAAAGATGTGGAGCATTTAAATATTGTAACAGGTGAGAACATATTTGGGAAATTTAGTTTATATTAATAATTTCTTCCATTTTTAAATATTTAGGTTTTTATGTTCTCTGATTTTTTTTGCTTCTCAATAGATTTCCTTTAATTTAGAAAAATCTTTGATCTGGTAATGATTCTTTAAAATTAAAAACTTCTTTATTAGTGTAATTATACCATGTGGACATGACTTTTTGTCATTTTTGTTTCCTATATATATTCCTATATATTCCTATATATAGAGTAATCTCATTTTGAAGAATTTATTTAATGTGTCTAAGGATAAAAAAAAGCATACTATGAAAATCCAGTTGGAAATATGATCATATTGATTCATAATTTTCTGCTTCTAACTTATTTATAATACCTTTGAAAATACATTAAAAACCTAACATATGAAAGCATTTTTAATCAATTTAAAACATCATTTTGATCTAGAGGTACAAATCCTAGTTATCTAAAATGGCTATTTTTCTCCTTCTTTTCTCCTCCTCCCCCTCCCCCTCTTCCTTCTTCTTCTTCTGTTTTTGTATGTTTTTTAAAACAGAAGACATCAGAAGCTGAAGTGGTTTCTAATGTCATAAGAGTCTTTGGAGATTTATCTTAGATACTTTTACCTTAGATGACAACCTATGATGTCCAGTGTAATTTGAAGCTTAAATATGGATTGTTTTCCCTGACGATTGACATGTATTTCCTGGACATTATCCAGGAAAGTATAGAATATTAGTCTTGTCATTTGGCACTGAACAAACTTAGTCCAGTTTTTTTTTTTTTTGGTAATATAGAAATTTTTCTATTCAGAACATTTAGAAAATGATATTGAGGTTTCAATTATATTAAGATCTCGTTCTTTTTTTTTTAAGATTGTATTTGTTTATTTGTCAGAGAGAGAGAGAGAGCACAAGCAAGGGGAGCAGCAGGCAGAGGGAGAAGCAGGCACCCTCCTGAGCAAGGAGCCTGATGTGGGACTCAATCCCAGGACCCTGAGGTCATGACCTGAGCTAAAGGCAGACACTCAACCAACTGAGCCACCCAGGTATCCCAATATCTCATTCTATAATAAAACTTTTCACTGAACAAATATCATCGATGTTTACTCACCCAGAAGTCATGAGATATAGAGATAAAACAAGGAAGACAAACACTTATGAAGCCTCCTGTATTTGAGTTTATGGTATACTGATGGAAACAAATATTAGTCAATTAACAAAACATGTATCAAATAAGTGCTCTGAAATGATTAAATAACCTTTTAAAACATCAGTATAACTGGGAAGATTGTAGTAAGAATATATAAGAAACAATAAAGTATAGATTGATTAAATTATAAATTTAAATTTGTATTTTCTAAAAATATGTATTTTCTAATCTTCAGAGTAAGCTTATCTGATTTTGTTAAGCTCATACTTCTTGGCAATTCTTTACCTATGTAATATAGAGCCAAAATATTTTGTTTCATGAAACCACCTCAACTTATTTTTGGGGTTTGTACATGTGTGTGTATATGCACACGTGTGCTTGCACATGTATTTATGCATTCAATTTTGTGATGGCAATATTTATTTTTATGTTAATTATTTTAATTTTATAATTTCAGAAGATGAAATCTCTGAGCAATATATTGTTCTATTTTGCCAGTAGTGGTATTCATAAGAAATGTGCTTTAAAGTTTCACCTAACGAAAACAAAAGCAGTCTTGAGTTTTCTTACTGAATGTTCAACTTTTGAATGATTAGCAATTTCCATAAGCACTAAAGTGCTTCATATCAATTTAGTAAGAGAATTACCAAGAAGGAAATCATCTTAAGTAACTGTCTTGGAAAAGACTTAAAGCAATTGTTTTGCCTTTCTCCCATTTGGTCATTTTACCAAAGTGAATGCACTTAGAATGCAATAGTGAAAGACATCTGTTTCCACAATCCCACAACTATCCTGGCTCAATTCATGCAGTTGTTAACAGTGCTTTTATTCAGAAACATGTTTATTTTGTAATGGTGCTAACAATACAAATGAATATAGATTGTATCAGTTCTGTATGACTGCTGAAGGGAACTATCTCAAATGTAGTAGCTTAAAACAATACAAATTTATTGTCTTACAGTTTGGGAGGTACAAATCGGGAGTGGGTCTTCACTGGACTAAAATCTGAGTGGTTATCAGGGTTGCATTCCCTCTGGAGGTTCTAAGAGAGACTCCAATTCCTGTATACCCTCTTTCCCTGGCTCATGGCCATCTTCCTTCATCCTACCACTTTCCTCCAGCCAGCAGTAGTGGGTCAAGTTGCTGTCACAGCATATTGCTCAGACTCTGACTCTGCCATCTACCACACTTTTCCACTTTTAAGGACCCTGTGATTGCATTGGTTCTACTAGGTTAATTCAGGATAATATCCCTACTTTAAGCTCAGCTAATAAGCAAACTTAATTCCATCTTCAACCTTACTTCTTCTTTGCCAAGTAACCTAGCATATTCTCAGGCTCTGGGGATTAGGAGGTGGACATCTTTTGGGACGTTTATTGTTCCTACCAAATAGGGTAACTGTTAAATCCTAAATGAATTACTCATATTAATTCAGTGTATAGTTCAATAATTTATTTTTGGTCTAATGATGTTTGACTAGTTACATGATAGATGATAAAGCAAGATACTTTTTTGATAACCTACTTAGATGTATTTCACATGGTGAAAGAAATTAAGAGAGTTCTGATTTTGTAGGATTTGTGACCCAATGAACAAAACCATTTGCAAAATGCATACATAAAATCCATAGCACAGTTGTAGAGCATTTAAATTTTTTTCAAAATATTTTAACATTCTTTGGTCCCATTCATTTAGTACAAGAAGAAATGGAAAATGGACAAGCAAGAGAAAGTATTACTAGCTCATATTATATATAAGGAAACAGAAACTCACATAGTTTAAAAAACTGACAATATTATAAAAAGGTAAGATTTAATCTTCCAGACCTTCTACAAAATTCATTCTGTTAAAAGCTGGGTCTGGTAAATACCTGGCTGGCCTTACTGTCAATTTAATCTCTTAGAAGCTAGAAAGAATGATGAGAGGAACTGCTATCCTCTACTTAATTCCAACCACTAAGAAGTAACTGACTGGCAGAGAAGTTGAAATGACAGAAAATCTGGAAGAGATTCAATTTAAACTCTTAGAATTTGTTATTGTCAAGATTGGTCATTTGAGTCTAGTAAAATACACACCCTTCAAAAGAAATTTTGTGGTTTTTTTATAAGACCTAGTTAATAACACAAATAGTTATAAAGTTTTAGCATTTACAGGGCCATATAGGTTCATTTACAGGAAAATATTAATAATAATGAGTTGTTTTCAGAAATAAAATTCTATGGATACAGCCACACATGATCCTGAGAGAGAAAATAGTAAGGATAACTGAAGAGTTGAAACACTGAAATAAAATGTATAAAAGGCAGGCTAGAGAGGATAATAATCAATCTATAACAAATTGGCATGAACTTGTAAAAATAGTTTTTAAAGCAAAATTAGTATAAAATGATTCTTGTGAAAAAGTATTAAATGACCATACTATGATCTTTTAAATTATATTTACTATGAAACAAAAAATACTAAAAACAAAGCCCAGTTTATTTACTTTATTCACTTCACTTATTGCTAACAAATGAGCAAAAATTACTCAGGTTTTTAGTTTTTTCTGGACAGGTAGATTGGCCACCCAGATGATAAAAGGTAGACTCAACATTGGTAAAAGTGATATGAAGCCTAAGATAGCAGAGGTTTTAAGAAAGGATATTTTTAGAGAGCACTTAGTTGATCTATAAAAATGCAAATCTCTTGGCCTGGATGACATCCATTCAAGAACGCTGGAAAGAAATTGAAGATGAAATCTCTGAATAGCTGTCAGTTTTCCTGGAAATATTAAGAAGATAAAGAAAAGGGCTGAGAGATAGAATGGAATTATGTCACAACTTTCACAACAGAAATAAGGAGACTTTTCCTAAGTTTAAGGTAATATACTATGTGATTAATTATTTAAATTTGATTTTATCATTTAGAAAAGTATGCTTCTTTAAAACACAAAGCTTCACATTAGTAAAAGAAAATAAAGGTAATTACATACTCTGTATAAGTGATCCACTCAAAACAGAATACCACAATGGGTAGAGAAAAGAGATGGCAAAAAATATACCATGGAAAAATAATAAAAATGACACACTGGTGTACCAATATGATTATTTAGAATACAACTCAGGACTCATTCCAGGGGAAAAAAAGTGGTATAAAAAGTTAAATTCAAATACATTAGTCTTTAATTTTTCATTCCATGTGCTTCTATATTGTTGAATTGTGACACTGAACATGTATTTTTATTTAAAGAGCTATTTAAAATAAAATTAAAAAAACAGAAATTGTCTTATATTAAAACATTTCATAAAACTACAATGATTAAATCTCTATGATACTGGCACTACAAGAGGCAAATAAATATTACAAATTTGCAAAATAAAACAACATGCCATTTTAATGTATCATAAGAGATCATTTGGAATCCATAGAGATATTGTGGTTATTCAAAAAGTATTGCTAGAAATACTGGTTATGTATTTGGAAAAAAAAAATACTTGGCTACTTTTCAAATACCATGCAAAAATCAGATTCTAAACTCGTTAAAGTGTTAATATAAAATGAATAGATAAATATCAATTGCAAAAAAAAAATACACACGAATATTTTTATAAAGTTGGAATAGGGAAGGTTTTCTAAAATGATAATAAAAGTAGAAGCAGGATTTGTATCTATAAAATTTATTGCCTTCAATCAATATTTATTAGGAATCTAATATGTTACAGGCAAGAATTCCTGGGGATGTAATGATAAGTAGAACAGACATAATCCCTGACTCATTACCTACAATGGGTTTTCTGGAGCTGAGGAATGTGGGATGTGCAAGAATCAGAGATAGTAAAGGAAAAATATTTTGAAACTTGCTGTGACTAACACGTCCTGACCTACAATATTGGGGTCTATTGTTTGTCTTTAAGGTAACTTTATTTTCAAACATGTTAGGAAAACATTATTTACAACTGTGTAGGTCTACATTTATCTATAGTACAGACTTATTGTTTCTTAAGAATAAAGTAAAAAATTATATAAGAATTCTAAAAAGTTCAGTGTCTGGGAATCAGCACATACCCAGGAATTCAAAACCAAGTAGGAATAACTAAGCATTTTTAATATTCTGGATATATTATTAATTTTTCAATATAAAAGAGATAGATTATTGATTACTTGTAATTCAGTGTTCAGAGATGAAGAGTTAACACTTGTAATAAATCTATTTTTATCCATAGCCAGATGCTTACTTTAAAACATTAGATTTGCAACCTGCATTTTCATTTAATGTTTAGGCAATGTTTTTGTCCTCTTAATTTATTAACTTCCAACATTAGCAAGACACAATGATTTGTGTATATAATTTTAAAATGAAAATAACCAACGAAGCTTAAAATTTAACATAGCTATCTTTTCACGTTTCCTAATACTATTCCAGATTCTCTCTTCGTAAGCACAAGCAATTCTAACTTCTTCAACTATTACTGGAAGTATTTACCTTTTTTTTTATTATGTTATGTTAATCACCATACATTACATCATTAGTTTTTGATGTAGTGTTCCATGATTCATTGTTTGCATATAACACCCAGTGCTCCATTCAGTACGTGCCTTCACCATCACCAGGCTAACCCATTCCCCCACCCCCCTCCCCTCTAGAACCCTCAGTTTGTTTCTCAGAGTCCATAGTCTCTCATGGTTCGTCTCCCCCTCCAATTTCCCCCCCTTCATTCTTTCCTTCCTGCTAGCTTCTTCTTCTTCTTCTTTTTTTTTTTTTAAACATATAATGTATTATTTGTTTCAGAGGTACAGGTCTGTGATTCAACAGTCTTACACAATTCACAGCACTCACCATAGCACATACCCTCCCCAATGTCTGTCACCCAGCCACCCCATCCCTCCCACTCCCCACCACTCCAGCAACCCTCAGTTTGTTTCCTGAGATTAAGAATTCCTCATATTTTTATGTAACATCCTTATGTATTCCTCAATTATATTTCAGTTTTATATATTATTCAAATTCCTTATAGTACATAAAGCTATGTAATTCTTGTATCTTCCTTACACACACACACACATGCACACAAATTTACACTCCTTCATCCTCTTCCCAATTATGACAATATAAATATTTTTATGCATCTGAGTCAGACAGTGAATTCTGTCTTCATTTCTTTTTTTAAATTTTAAATAGAAACTTTTATTGAGAAAATTGTAGATCACATGCAGCTGTAAGAAATAATACAGAGAGATCCCATGTACACTTTGTCCAGTTTCCCTGATGGTAATATTTTACAAAACTCTAGTATAATACCATAAACACCATATTGACCTGGATATGATCCACCTATCTTATTCAGATTCCCAAGTTAAACTTGTACTCATTTGTGTGTCTAGGTGTGTATTACTTTCTATGGACTTTTGTCACATGTGTAGGTTCTTGGCCCATTATCATAGTTAAGATGATTATCAGTTCCTACACCTTGAGAATCCCCTGTATTGCTATTCTATAACCATCCTCATTTCTCTCCCTTTACCTCCATCTCCACTGCTCCCTGCTCAAGACTCTGGCTGCTACTAACCTGTTCCACATTCCTATTTTTATTTTCATTTCAAAAATGTTATATAAATTGAATCATACAGTATTAAATTATATGATACATTACATAGTGTACTTCCTTCGCTTATATCTTCAGACTTCCTTTCACCTCTCTCTTGAATTAGAGATCCTATTTTCTAGAGCCATATTTTCTCTATTTTATTCTCTTATTTTGATTGAGAGTTCTCAATCACTCTACTAGAGCATCCTAAGAAATAATACTTGCAAGTAAATTTGTTGGGATTTTCATATCCGAAATTTCACATTTCAGTGAGAATTAGAGTCTCAAAATGTGAAAGCACTACCTTACTGTTCTCCAGCTTCCAATTTTGCTTCTTATTTCCTAACGTGCACACTTCCCCCTTTCTGTAAGATTTTAGGATCTTCTGTTATCCTTGTCAGTTTAAAATAGAATAAGATGTCTTGGTTTGTTTCTTTGTCCATTCATGGTTTTTGTTTCTGTTTCCTGTCAAGGCAAGGCTGTTCTTGTAAGTATGGTGAACTGTGGCCGTCTAAAAAGAGAAAGATCTCAAAGAACTGATTAGAAGCTCTGTATTCATTGTAGAGGCTTGTTGACCAAGACCTTAGTGTGAATGGACAATTTTACTTGGGATTACCCAAGTGTGGACATTTATAAGAATTTTCTCTTAAATTGCTCAGTTTCTCCAAAACTCTCTAATTTCCTAATTGGTGGATATAAGCTGGTATTCTAAAAGTCCAGGGAGAGAAAGTGTTTGTATGAGATCTCATCATCTACATGAAGATTTTCACTTAATCCTACTGGTTTCAGTACACTGACTCACCTCTTCTCACAGCAGGATCCAGTTCCTTCAAAACCAAAGTCTATCTTTTAATCTCTGCAAAGTGTAAACATTCCAGTTTGATGGGAGGGAAAGGGCATCTGGCTGACTTCATGAGCTGGGAAATGACTTCTGGTTGTCTAACTTCCCCAAAAGACTTTCAAGGAATCTATTGACAGCTTGAGTCTCTATCTCCACCAACTTGCTCACTCTTGTTTGCTCCCTCCCCTCTGATCAGATAAATCAGTTACTGCTCATCCATGTGCTTTCTAGCTTGCAAAATTTCAATAAATACCTTATTTGTTTGTTTTGGTGTGATGGATTGATGCCATTCTTGATCCTTTACAACAATTAATGTAGGATTTTACAAGAAGTGGAAAGAAATGTGGACATTAAATTCCATGTAACCAGAAGTTATCCATTATTTTGTAATACCCACATTATACATTGAGAATTATAAATTATCTTTTGTTATGAAATATACTCTTTAATACAAGATTTAATGAATCTTGATCTCAACTACTGCATGGCGCCTTTGACTGCTAACATTTGAGTTTCAATTTTAGTATCAGAATTCCAGTGGTATTTCCAGTAATTGAAGTTAAGGGTGTCTGTTTTGTTTTATTTATTATATTTAAAATAATCTGGGGCATCGGTTAAGCTACTGCCTTCGGCTCAGGTCATGATCCAGGTTCCCAGGGTCCTGGGATCGAGTCCCATGTGGGGCTCCCTGCTCAGCTGGGAGCCTGCTTCTCCTTCTCCCTCTGCCCTTCCCCCTGCTTGTACTCTGGCTCTCTCTATCTCTCTGTCAAATAAATAAATAAATAATCTTTTAAAAAAATAATAAAATAAAATAATCTGGGAAAAAGCTTAGAATGACAAGCTACCAATGTAGTATTCCACAGTCGCTACAAAGTCAGTTTAGATTGATACATTTAAGGAGAAATATGTCTTCATAATGCTAAGATTTATTTTTAAAATGTGTGGACAAGGCAAAACTATAGATACAGTAAAAAGATCAGTGGTTTCCAGGCGTTAAGGTGAGAGGGAAGGGAATAGGAAGAGCACAGAAAATTTTTAGGGCAGTGAAAATACTTTGTATATTATAATGATGGATATATGACATTATATATTTGTCCAAACCCATAACAAGTACAACACCAAGAATGAACCATAAGGAAAACTATGGATTTTAGGTGACTATATGTCAGTATAGGTTCATCATAACAAATATACCACTCCAGTGGGGGATGTTGGTAATGGGGGGTACGCATGTGTGGGGGCAGAGGTATATGGGAAATATCTGTATCTTTCCCTCAATTTTTCTGTGAACCTGAAACTACTCTAACAAAAATTAAGTCCTTTTTTTTTTTAATGTGTAATGAACAAAAATGGCAGATCAGGATATACCCCTAGCTCTCTTCCTGCCTAAAACTTCTAAAAAGAACAAAGGATATGAAATAAAAAAATTAAATCTATAACAGTGTTAGAAATCAAGAACAGATAATGTCAGAAGGCCAGATAGTAGAGAAATTTCTAAAATATTTTAAAAAGATTAAATCAGAGAGTTAGAGGAAACTAGAGCCCAAACATAGGCCAGCAAAGAATTTCCATTGAGTTAGAGGATAGGGAGCTAATTATAGGAGTGTTGAAATCCTAAAGTAATGATCAACAAGACATGGACAGGTCATCTCCCTTTGCTGTATTGAGCAGCCAAATCATACAAAATCCTGGCTGGTTTAGAGAACACCAGGAGTGATAGAGTCCTACGTCCCCTCTATGTTAGGAGACAAATTGCTGAGATTCCTGCCTGACAACATATCCTGCTGCTCTCCCACAAATTCTGGACACACATGCTATAATATGAATTACATTCAAGTACAAGCCAACCAAATACAGTTCTGAACAACCAACAACCAATGCAAAGATTTAGCATCTAGAATATTTAAGTAACTTTGATTAATCTTTTAGAAAACTAAAAGAAAGGAAGAAAACAATAAATATAGGCAAAGTTTGGGAAAAGGTGTTTCAGAAAAGAGAAAATCAGACTGACCATAAAAGTATCTGTTTCACCTTATTAGTATTCAGAGAAATGTAAAGATTTTTTTTATAAAGTATATCATTTGTAAGTTGAAGAGAATTTAAAACTTTGACCATCCTAAGTATAGAAATGAATTTGGAGAAAAAGGAATTTCACACACAAATGGTAAGAAAGTAAATCATTACAATTATTCTTTTTTTTTAAAGATTTTATTTATTTATTTGGCAGAGACACAGCGAGAGAGGGAATACAAGTAGGGGGAGTGGGAGAGGGAGAAGCAGGCTTCCCGCGGAGCAGGGAGCCCGATGCGGGGCTCAATCCCAGGACCCCGGGATCATGACCTGAGCCGAAGGCAGACGCTTAATGACTGAGCCACCCAGGCGCCCCACGTTACAATTATTCTTAAGAGCTATGCAACACCTAGTGAACTAATAGATGTACATACTGTACAATAAGACAACAACACTGTTAGGAACGTGCCCTAGAGAAACTCATATCTGTGAACATGAATACAAGTATCAGGATGTAGCATTGGTTTTGTAGCAAAACTGTTGAAAACAAACTTTAATTATTAGCTACCTGTATTAACTATCAACATACAAATCTGAAAGCATAATGTTGGGTTGGAAAAGCAAGTTACACTTGGCTCTATAGAACAATTTTTAAAAAAATAAAAAAAATAATATTATCAATGCATAAGTACAGTAGTGCCCCCTTTCTGCAGGTCATACGTTCCACGATACATACATTCCAGTGGATGCTTGAAACCACAGAAAATACTGAACCCTATATATACTATGGATTTTTTCTATATATGCCTATGAAGTTTATTTTTTATAAATTATAAATAATTTTTATAAACTATATATACCTATAATAAAGTTTATTTATAAATTATAAACAGTAAGAGATAAACAATAGCTAATAATAAAATAGAATAATTATAATATACTGTAATAGAGTTATGTGACTGTGGTCTCACTCTCAAAATATTTTATTCTACTATACTCACCCTTCTTGTGATGATTATGAAATGATAAAATTCATGTGTGATGAGATAAAGTGAGGTCAATGACTGTAGGCATTGTGACTTAGCATTAGGCTACTACTGACCTTCTCTGATATACGAGGAGGAGGATCATTTGCTTCCAGACCTCAGTTGATTAGGGGCAACTAAAACTCTGGAAAGTGAAACCGTGGATAAGGAGGGACTACTGTATATAGAAAAGTATAAACTCTTGAGTAGGAATGATGGCAATCTCTGGGAAAAGAGGGCAATGGAATTAGAAAAGGATGAACAGAATATTTCAACAATTTCTATGACTTTTGTTTCCTTAAATTTTTTTCTGAAAAAAAATTTTGCAAATATTAACATTCATCAACTATGTGTGGTGACTACATTAAGTGTTTAAAATTATTCTCTGTTCTCTATACTTGATACATTTCATAGTAAAATTAAATTAAAAATTAAAAATATATCCACACAAAAATCTGCACAGGAATGTTTATAGAAGCCCTATTAATAATTGCCAAAACTTGGAAGCAACCAACATGCCCTTTGGTAGGTGAATGGATAAATAAATTATGGTACGCCCAGATAATGAAATATTCAGCACTGAAAAGAACTGCACTATCAAGCCATGAGAAGACATGGAGGAACCTTAAATGCATATCATTAAGTGAAAGAAGTGAATTTAAAAAGTCTATATAATATATGACTCTAACTGTATGACACTCTGGAAAAGGCAAAACTCTGGAGATCAGTCATTGCCAGAAGTTGAGGTGGTGGAAAAGGATGAGTAAGTTGAGCACAGAGGATTTCTAGGGCAGTGAAAATACTGTGTGATATTATCATGATGGATATATGTCATTATTCTCTTTGTCCAAACACATAGAACATACGACACCTAAGGGAAACTATGGATTTTAACGTATCAGTGTAGGTCCATCAATTGTGGCAAATGTATCACTCTGGTGGGGAATGTTGATAATGGAAGAGGCTGTGCATGTTTGGGGCCTGGGGATATATGGGAAATCTCTGTATCTTCTCAATTTTGATGTGAACCTGAAACTGATCTATAAAAAATAAAGTGTTTTTAAAACAAAAAAGCAAGAAGCAAAAACAAAAATATCACATTATATACACTGCAAAATTAGAAGTAAAACTTTAAAAATTGCTCTTGAGTTGAAGAGGAAAGTAAAATAATAAATGAGGACACTGGGAGCACTATGCCAAATCATGTTGGATGTAGCCAAAGAGATCTTCAGAATAAAATGTATTGCCTTAAATGCACTCTTTATAAAATAGGAAATCATATTTTAAGTGAAATAAGCATTTAATTAAAAAGTTAGAGTTGGGTATAATCATTGAAATCCAAACAAACAACAACAATGACAACAACAAAAACAAAAAGAGAGAGAGATAGCCTAGCATAGTGGTTAAGACTGGACTCCAGCGTCAGATTACTCAGATTTGAATTCAAGCTTTACCACCTACCAACTGTAAGACATTGAGAAAGTTACTCAACTGACTTTCCCTCCATTTCCCCATCTTTTAAGTGGAATAATAATAGTATTTTTTCATAGAACTGATATTGGGATTACATGTGTTAATATTGTTAAAGCAGTTAGAATATTGATTAATTCACAGAGCCAATGCTATACAAGGACTATATAAGGTCATTTAAATGCTTGATTCATCAAATTTTTTTAAAAAGAAGGATTTAATAAAGGGAAAAAATAGAAGTTAATTAAATGGGAAAGAAACCAAAATACATACAAAGAGTTGAGTGAATCAATAAAACCAAATGCTGGCATTTGATAAGATCAATAAACATTTGGCAAGTCTAGTACACAAGCTGCCTTTTAAAACTTTAGTGATGATTGAAATAAATTTAAAATTTTTTATGCAACTCAAGAAAGAATTAATACTAAAGGAAGACATTATAGAAGGGCTTATTTTATTTATATAATTTCACCAAATGAAAACTATTTAATAGAGATGTCTGGGGGCTAGACAGGCAATTTGATGAGTGATTGATTTTTAAGGTATCTTCCAGATATGAGTTACTATTCCATGATTTTGTCTTCTGAATTGTATTCTTTTTTGCTACACCAGGTTAAGTTACTTGAGATACTCCTCCAATAATATATAGGGTATTTGTAATGTCTAACAAATTTGCATAGTGTCATCAAAGACATTTGGAAACTATAAAATAGTGAAATACTATTGACTATGTTGCCAGACTATATGGACATCCATTATATTATCTATCTATAAAAAGAAATACTATGTGGAATAGGGATAGACATAGATAAAGAGCATAAGTACTATGCATGCTAGAGTAAGAAGGGGCTTTTTGAGGTCAACATAATGGGGCATTTCATGGTTGAAGTTCAGGATGCATTAGTATACCCTGAAAGTCTGGGTAGAGGAGCCCTATGCTTGTGTTTGGTATCTAAGAGAAATTTGTAGGAGGGAAACAATACCTTCCTCACACCACCATCCCTCTTCCCATGTCTGCATAAACAGAATTATTTTCTGGAACCTGAAGTATAGACATGATTAAAAATTCCCAAGGATTTTATCCATACCAGACACTCAACCTGTTCAGAGTTGTGATCCCAGTTCCATATGTTCCATGGCAAGTTTCTCTTTGCATAAATTATGGCCCTGAACATGCCATGGAACCAAGCTGGGATCGCTCCCAAAATGCATAATTGTTCCCATCTACATCATAAATCATGGGATTGAGTGGTACAGCTTTTGACAGATATGTGAGTCAATTTCAGTGTATGCACTGAGAAGCAAATTGGGTGGTAGAGGTCATTCTACCTGAGGAAATAACAGAATCCGTTCTTGTGCTAAATTCCACAAGGCCCAACAGAGAAAGCCATTTGCTGATGGTCACATGTAATGAGCATAAGTAGTGCTTGCAATATTGACTTCCAAAATTCACTTATAAAAACACACTAATTTGAAAAGTTATGATATTACTAAGACAAGAACAGCTGGTCTCTGGGTAGTAGCAGAAACTGAAATGACGAGAGTAGATAAGAAGCTACACAGGGGAAATTTAAACTAAAATAAGAGGATCAAGAACAGAAACTTGAAATCTGCCAACTTTAAACAGAAGATACAGGAAATAAATATGGTGATGGAGACTGAGTGAAATTGTGGGACTTCTATAAAAGAGGAAGGGGAGATTGGTATTTGGAAAGAAAAGAAGTAAGAGGTGGGACGGAGGGATTAATATTAACTGAATAACTATTATGTGCCAGACATTGTGATTAGAAAGAGAAAATTCAAGAACAGAATTACTAGGAATGTTAAGTGTCAGAAGTCTAATCTAAGAAGAAATCAAAGTGTATTTTCGCTCTGGTATTTAGGAGGTGGTTGCTATTTGCAATGAGAACAATATCATCCACCAACACTGATGCTAGATATTTTATATACGACCATCTTGTTCTCGAGAGACTCATTCTTGTTGGAAAGTTGGATCTATAAACAGAAATAACTTTTGGTAAGTAAATTTAACAATACAGACAAGGAACTGTGGAACCTCAGACACAGAAAATCAGGAAGCTATTTCTCACTGTTTAGAAAGATTTATAAGCATACTTGATAGGTTTTTTTCTGTTATGCTCCTCATCCATAATGATCCTCATTTATGTCCATTTTGGTGACATAAATACATTTGGCATTTTTCCTCTCATTTCCATACTGAATCTGTCATCATTTCTTATCTACATTACTGTGATGGCCTCCAAACCAGTATCTCTACTTCAACTTTACCTCTTTGTAATTCAAATCTCTAAGAATTGCCAGAATTATCTTTCCAAAATAAACCTGAATATATAGTACCCTTAATTAAAACACTCAGTGGTTCACTACAGACTTCAAACTAATAATGGTAACACACAATTCCCTTAATTACCTGCTCTTGCTCCATGGAATCATGGAAATCTGAGCAGCTTTCTATCATAACACTTGTTGCACACTCATCCGTACATTCTTGTCTTTTCTGTCATCTTTAGATAGATGTTTTTCAGTTCTGTCCCCTTATTGTTTAAAACAAAGCCTGGCATATAAAACAATGCATAGTTTTTGATGGATTGAATATATAGGTATATAAAAACCTATAGAAATGTTTACTTTTGTCCATCTGGTAACATATTATTTAAAAATTATAAAATTAACTGAATAAACACTGAAAAATTCATGTTTTATAAGCTTCTCATTATACATATTTTTCATAGCCTGTATCCTTTCATACAATTTTGAACTATAAATACATGCCTTGCTTATTCTTCACCTAATCTTTGTAGCAGAAGAAAAAAAGAAAAAAGAAAGGAAGGCATCATCCCTTTTAAGCCATATTCCTCTTGGAACATGGGCTTTAAAGACAGATATTCTTATCCAGATTTTAGTCAGCAGATTAATTTAGCTGAAGCCTCCCAAAGGACTGAACCATGCAACTCTGTCCCTGAAGAGAATTTTGGAACTGCAACAACAGTTCCAAATAAGAAAAAGGCACTTCCTCAGATATTTCTTCTGCAACACTACAACTTTCAAACAATTAAGGAACAGAGCAGTTCCAAGTCATTTAGCCTAGGATATATAAACACAATTTTCTCCTCATCCTCTACAGTCACACTGATCTTTCAGGATTCTAAGCAGATAGTCTGAAAGGCAAAAGATCACATTCAGCCCCATCTGCTTTCCTCTTCTGCCATTCATATAAAGAATACTTAATCCCCTTTACTCTGTTACATTCATAGTTATTTAGCCAGATATAAAAAATTATTGAAAAATGAAAAAGATAGATAATTTACACTAATTATATCAGTATCTGCAAACCTAAGATAAGCAACTTTATTAGTTCTCATAACTTTTCCAGTTAACTTTCCTGGACAGATGCCTCACAATGGGGTTTGACATACCAGGAACATTAGTGATTTCTGGGTAGGACAATCCATAATGATTAGGGAATTTCTACAAAATTTTTTAAGAGTTAAGGAATAAAGTCACAATACACATGATTGCAATAAATTAAGTATAAATTTAAAATATATAATGTACATATGGTATTGCAATCACTATGGAAAAGAGTATGCTAGTTCCTCCAAAAATTGCAAATGGAACCATCAAATGATCCAGCAGTCTCACCTTTGGATATGATATCCAGAACTGAAAGCAGGGTCTTGAAGAGATATTTGCATATCATGTTCATAGTAACATTATCCACCATATCCAAGAGGATAAGCAAACCAAATGTCCATCATCAGACGAACAGATAAACAATTGTGGTGTATACATAAAGGAATATTTCTCAGTCTTAAAAAGGAAGGAAGTCCTGTTCCATGTTACAAATACAGATGAACCTTGAGGATATTATGCTTAAGTTAAATAAACCAATCACAAAAAGACAAATACTGTATGATTCCACTTATATGAGGTATCTAAAGTAGTCAAATTCATAGAAATAGAAAGTACAATGGTGGTTACCAGGGGCTTGAAGAAAGGAGGAATGAGGAATCATTGCCTAACGGGTACCGAGTTTTTGTTTTGCATGATATGAAAGTTCTGGTGATCTATTAAACAACAATGTGAATATACTTAACACCACTGCATACTTAAAAAATGGTTAAGGTTTTATGTGCTTCTTACTACAATTTAAAAAATTATATACATATCAATATATAAAACATAATAGAAGATTTTAAAAATTATAAAATGTTAGAATTGAATAGAACCTAAGTATCATTTAATCCAACATTTGTCATTTTCACACATGACAAAACTAACACAGAGGAGGCAATGTGCTTTGCAGAAGAGCACATAGCTCTTTCATGGATAAATTAGGTGCCAAACTCAGATCTCTTGAATTAGTGTAGAGCTCTTTTTACTTCACTAAGGTGACATTACCTTCTTTTATGTATTTTTTATATTTATGCCAAACAAGCAGTGCGTGTGGCTTTCTATTTTAAATGTTTTTTTTCTGACATATTAAATATATTTTATTTAATTCTTTGTTTCTTATGTAAAAATATTTGTAAAATATCTCTACTCATTTTTCTACCCTTTTCGTGTAATATGAAAAGTAGTTATTTTTGCCGTAGCAATTTTCCAGAAGAATCATTGCTTTTTTGGACATATGTTTGTTCTTAGTTAATTATTTCTATTCCTGGTTAGCCTGGTGATGGGTATTGAGGAGGGCACGTTCTGCATGGAGCACTGGGTGTTATGCACAAACAATGAATCATGGAACACTATATCTAAAACTAATGATGTAATGTATGGGGATTAACATAACAATAAAAAATTAAAAAAAAAATTATTTCTATTCCTTTGGCATAATTCGTAAGAAAACGAGCTTCATCATGTCAGGTGTTTACCTAGTGAATCTCATTTCCTTCTCTTCTCCCTAACTGCAGCAGAAATAATTCAACACCAGCAATTTTAAATTTGTACTGCAGGAAAAAATGTGGGCTATTTCTTCCTTATGAAAGAAGGTATCACAATAAATCACAAAAAGTAAGAGCACTATAGGGCTTCGTTGGGTTTGGATTTACAATAGCTGCTATTATTAACAAGTGCTTGACCTAAAGCTAACCAGGAGATAGAGTAAAATAAAATCCTAGAATTTTATAATGTTTTTCTAAGATGTATCAGATAGATAGGTAGATAGATAGATAGATAGATAGATAGATGATAGATAGATTTAATTTTAGAATTACATACAATTAATATTCATATTATGCAATCTCCCTTTTGGACTACTGAATTGATTTCCTCTTCTACGCAATCAGCTGGCCAAGTCATAAATGGGCATCACTGCAGATTCCAGGAAGCAAGGAATGCATTCAATGATTGTTAAGTATAAAGGATGATACTGCTGTTTCTTCTTACCTTGAATTTTAAAGACCTTGTTAAAGGCATTTCTCAATGGGACATTATATATATGGCTAAGGTATTTTCTCTCACTGAGAATTTTCTCTCCCTCCCTCCCTTCTTTCTTTTCTCATTAACAGAATAAGAAAAGACAGTGTAGAAATGTGAGGCCAAAAAGGAGATACTTTTGCTGCTGAGAAACTTGTACATATCATTAGAGATCCCTACAGATGGAATTAATACCAGACTCAGGTGGAGACAGTGCTGTTGCATTTGGCCTACTCCTAAGGAGCCAAAAGGAATAGGAAAATTTATTAGTATAAAACATGGACTTTAACAAGTTAACACTTACCAAAAACAGGATGGCCCTGTTAGAAAACACTTGAAATGTTATTGGTTGGAATTTAGCTTTGATTTTATGAAAAAGGACCTATACAGGGCACCTGGCTGGCTCAGTCAGAAAAGCACTGGACTCTTGATCTCAGGGTCGTGAGTTTGAACCCCACATTGGGTGTACAGATTATTAAGAAAATAAATAAACTTTTTTTTAAAGATTTTATTTATTTATTTGTCAGAGAGAGAGACAGGCCACAAGCAGGGGGAGCAGCGGCAGAGGGAGAAGCAGGCTCCCTACCGAGCAAGGAGCCCAATGTGGAACTTGATCCCAGGACCCTGAGACACCCAGGCATCTCAAAAATAAACTTTTTTTTTAAAAAGAAAAATATCTAAAACCTAAAAATACCTAAAAAGAAAAAAAAAAACCAAAAAACTAGAGAACTATGGTGTTGGTTGTGTAGTGTATTTTAATTAGAAACTTGATTTATATTTTAATGAAATAGAAAATTGCACAAAAGTTATTTTTTTTCATAGATCAGGCAGGGGCAGAAAAGGTTGGGATAGGAGAGAGTGAATCCAGATAAAAATAAGTGCTAAAGCAGGAAGGGGAGAGAAAATGATCACAAAATAATAAAATAGTACAATTTTTCAATTGGGCATCTTCAAATTCTTGGTCACTTTTTTTTTGTAATATCTAAACACAAACTATCAGAATCTGTCCATGTTGACTGCTTTGTCCCTCAGAGCATGGGCACTGACTTTGCTTATTCTCTAAAGTTTACTCTCAAGTTTGACATAATTTACTAATATTAGATTTTATGGCTCTCAATGACCATCACCAGTACCATTCACAGGAAGTTCTTAACTGTACGTTTCCTTAAAAGTCAGTCATAAATCATGGTTTGGGAAAACATTTTTTTTCTCTATAACTGCAAGTCTATTTTTTCTCCCCGTCAATCAAGTTCAGGGTCCCACGCTCTGGTCTCTTTTCCACTATTAGAAAAAAAAAATCATAATACGATATTTGTAGATTTGCATGGTGCCCTCAATTTTCACATCTTATTTAACACTGGAAATATCAAAGTATATATAGTTTGGTTATTCCTCAGGTTTGGGATTTACAAAGGTAATGAGTAGATCCTAATCTTACATTTACAAACCTAAAATGTCTCTCTTGCCAAGACAAATTTAAGCTTCCATTATAGAACAGACAAAATATACAAATACACATAGGCATTATTATTCTCTTACTATCCTGATAAGTAGGGTAAATCATTTCAGAAAATATTCCAAAGACATGAGCATGTGGAAGAAGGAAGGAAGGAAGGAAGGAAAGAAGGTAGGAAGGAAGGAAGGAAGGAAGGAAGGAAGGAAGGAAGGAAGGAAGGAAGAAAGGAAGGAAGGAAAGCAAGAAGAAAGAAAGAAAGAAAGAAAGAAAGAAAGAAAGAAAGAAAGAAAGAAAGAAAGAAAGAAAGAAAGAGAGGGGGAAGGAGAGAGAGGGGGAGGGAGGGAGGGAGGGAGGAAGGAAGAAAGGAAGAGAGAAAGAGTTATAGGAAAGCAACAGGTTCAAAAGAGCATAGTATATTATAATCATACATAAAGCATGTTCTTTAAGTCAGAAGATTTTGTGATGATTTAGTTAAAAATTTATTGAAGGCAATTGAAAAGTGATAAAATTATTAAAAACAAAAATTTTAAAAAGACTAGTTTTGGGAAAGACAACATGTATTCCAAGTTTCTGCACCTATGTCTCATTGAAACTGTAATAATGGGATTAAGATTTCTTATCTCAACCTCATATGAAGTAATTCAATTTGCTTCTCTTTCTTTATTTAAAAAATTTTTCAGGTATTTTTTTTTTAAATGAAAGAAGGAGACTTCACCTCTTGTGTGTAGCTTTGAACTTAGTCATTCTTGCAGGGACCTGGATTCTTCTCTTTCAGAGAAGTCTGGGTTGGATCAGCATCTGCTGGCTCCAAGGAGCAGCAGAAGAAGGGGCAGTAGTAGATACTCTTGGGACTTGGAGTACGCCTAGAGACATTTGGACTTAGTCTCCAGTGCATAGATTCCTCCCTCCTCAGGTCCTTTGGCTTTTGTTCCCCTAGTTCTTTGAACTACACTACACTCGTGTATTTCCCACTTTCTGGAACACTCTTTCCAGTGTACTCTTCCTATTTAATTCCTTGTTTTTCCCAGTCTCCCACAGTAGATAAGCCATCTATTATATGGTTATACGTACTTCTACATCATGGAATTTACAACATACATGACTGGAATAATATGTCTCCAAATGAAGTGTAAACTCCTTGAGAGCAGGTACCATGTCTGTTCTGTTCTCAGTTATATATTTCACATGTTACATACAAAAGTTTTCTAGTATATAAGATATATAATAAATATCTGCTGAAATGATAAATGAAACCACTCTAGTAGTTAGGGCATTTAGAATGAAATACTAGGGACTCAAGTTTAAAAAATGGTTGGAGAAAGAGAAACTCAGGAAGGAATAGAGATGAAATGAGTTTCCATCATTCTTTCTCTAGATGGAGATTCTATCTCAAGATTGCAAGACATTGGTATATGAATTCAATCTAATTAAATGTTTTGTAAAATAAAAGTGATTTTTTTTTAAAAGGCATTTAAAATGTGGCTACAAAACCCAAGGCTGATGATTAATCATTCAAAGGTTTAGGGAATCTGGGGTAAGCTCAATACTGATTGCCATTTTAAGAAAACTAATTCCTCTTGATGATCCTTAGTTTTATTTAAGACTCAGAAAGGAAAGTAGGAACTGATACACAGCAATGATTCCTTGAAGAAAAACAATTAAAAATAAACTTATTAAAATAAAAGTGGAGATAAACTTATTAAATTCTAACAGGCTTAAATAATGTGCTATCATTTTGAGATGACTCCATTTTCGTTCTTCAGGTGACAATAAACATTTTATAACTTTCAATAAAGTATTTTGACACATAGTGGCATTTGTGACAAATATAAGAGCTAATGAAGAGAAGGGTTATATCAACTTCCTTGCTTAAATTACTCTAACTTAATTATAAACAATTTATAAGTCAAAACAAGAAAAATTAAGAAAAATGACTGAGAAGAGAGCATGAGAGTTGTTGAAAGAGCAGAAGTGAAAAAAAGCATCAATAGTTGCAGAAATATCTGGAAAGCTGTGCTTCTGAGATTACTATTTATAAAATAAAATAGTTCTACATGTGAATATTCCAATTCTTTATTTGCACTGTTCTTGTTTGACACAATTTTGAACATAATTTTACAAAACTGAGGATAAAATTTAATTTTTGAAGCTTCATACCAATTTTTTATAACTACCCCCATAAAATTCATATCTCATTAAGAAATATGAGCAGTGGGGGATTATACTCTTTCTTCATTACCCTCTTCACACAGGTATATTTCCCCAGGGTAGTGACTCACATCAAGTACTGTATAATATATTTTGTAAAATAAGACTCACTTGATAGAGTTTTTCTCACTCATTCAGAAAGCATCGACAGATGCTCATCATGTACCAGATACCAAGAATGCAGAGATGAAAGAGCAACACCTGCAGACATATGAGAGGATGACTATATGAACCATCATAAAATGACAGTAAACTCATACAACCATAGTGTTGATGTAGATTTCTTATTCATCATTCTCTGAAAAATGGTTATGAGCATTATTTTGTTTCAAATTCAATGCTCCACTCTTTACTCTTTTAAGAGAGCCCTTTTAATTAGATAATTACTAAAAATATATATATAAAACAATATGGTCTGTGGGATTTCAGTACACAATGTAGTAAAGAAGCTGTGAAGCTGAGACTGCTGAGATCTGACTCTGAGAGCAGCATATGGACTGTGGCTTGGATTCTTAGGAATACATAGATAGATTAGATAATAGAGAAAAACTGTATGCTGGGAAAATTTTTTTCACATACTTATTGCTTATAAGAAACACATTTAAAACCTTAAGGACAAAAGTATTGAATGTAATATTGTTTATCAACAATACTGCAATAAAAATATTGAATATAGTTATGGAAAAAGACATAAAAACCTAATATTAAAACCTACCTCAATATCAGATGAGATAGACTTTAGGAAAAAGCTAAATATGAAAAATCAATCAACATTTACAATAGCCAAGTATGGAAGCAACCTAAATGTCCATCAGTAGACAAATGGATAGGAAAATGTGGCATATATACACAGTGGAATATTATGCAGCTGTAAAAAAAGAATGAGATAGTGCCATTTACGTCAACATGGATGGATCTAGAAGATATTATGCTACATGAAGTTAGTCAGACTGAGAAGACAAGTACTGTATGATTCCACTCACAAGTGGAATCTAAAAAAAAAAAAAAAAGGAATAAACAAACAAAAAGCAGAATCAGACCTATAAATACAGAAAACAAACTGATGGTTGACAGAGAGGATGGGGGTGAGGGGTGGGCAAAATGGGTGAAGTGGAGTGGGAGATACAGGCTTCCAGTTATAGAATTAATAGGTCATGGGAATAAAAGTCACAGCATAAGGAATACAGTCAATGATATTGTAATAGTGATGTAACAGGGCAGATGGTAGCTACACTTGTGAACATAGCGTAATGCATAAACTTTTCAAATCACTAAGATATATGCCTGAAACTAATGTAACATTGTTAACCATACTCAAATTTAAAAAAAATCATAAAAAATCAATCTACATATGAAAGGACTTTAGTAATCAGAGACATACAAGCTAAAACCACAGTGAAATCCATGCTCAACATCCCCCGCCCTCCCACCCAATATTATGCTAGCAAAGTAATAAGGCTGATAACACTACTTGTGAGGATGCAGAGCATCAGCGTTGTGTTGAGAAAGTGGATTGATTACCACCACTCTGGTAAACAATTGGGAATTATTCAATAAAATAGCAAGTGAACAGTCTCCATGTCCCCTCAATTTTATTATTTTTATTCTAGAGAAATCCTTGCCCCTGTGTAATACTAGACATGGGAAGACCATACCCTATGCTGTTCATAACAGCAACAACTGTTAAGTACCCAAATACCCAAATGCCCACTGACAGAAGAATAGATAATTATGCTGTGACTTTTTCGTACTAGTACTATGGAATATCCTACAGCAGTGAAGACAAATGAAAGGTTAGGTACAGGTGTCACTTTGGAGGAGCAGAAATTTAATTAAAATCTAAAAGCAAATTGTGAAAGAATACCAAATTATCCCACACACATATGTTAAACATTTTAAAAAGCAAATGCTGTATATGTGAAACTGGGACAAAATTTTGAATAAAGCAATAATAAAACAGAAAGTTTATATTGATTACTTCTGGAGAGGAGGGAGGAAGGGGGTAAAAATGGAGACTGTTATATAGTAAATATGGTAAATTGACATGTAATAGTTATAATTTCACTTTCTCATGT
Organism: Phoca vitulina; assembly: GCF_004348235.1. NCBI lineage: Eukaryota > Metazoa > Chordata > Mammalia > Carnivora > Phocidae > Phoca > Phoca vitulina. The sequence goes on from NW_022589704.1 coordinate 48,685,120, forward strand.
AGAGTGTTGGATAGAAACATGTTAGTTTTCTTATGTTTCTTTAAATTATACATGCATTTATATGCTTTTTTGTATGTTCAGTATATTCCATAATAAATATTTTACAAATAATTAATAAGTTAACGAATAAAAGCTGAATAGCTAAAAGAGTGAATGATCAGAGTATTGTAGAAGGATGTGTTTCAAACTCTGTCCTCCACAAAGTTAACACTATGTCTCCAGTATGGGCTCTGGGGCTAGAATTATGATTTAGAATCCTTTCCTAGTGGTACCTTCCCAGCCTTAACAGTATGTTTCTCCAATATAGATATCTATTCCTAATACGGTATCAAATTACATTTTGCTCTTGTGGAATGTTGGTGGAGCCATCTTTTCCAAGAGCCAGACCACATCTCCATACTGACTATCCTGTTTCCAGTCTGGAGAAGTTCTGATGAAATCTTATAGATTAAAAGTAGTATTAACAGCAACAAAGTAATAGCAAACTTGAAAATAGTTATAATTTTTGAATATCTATGTCAGAAATAAACATCTTAAGAATATAGAGTTTTATAAAACCTTCTTGGAAAAATACACTGCTTTTGGCAATTCAAGTAAGCAATTATCTTGCAAAATAAAATTTTATAGTGACATTTTAAAGGGGTTCTTCTAAGAGAACTTCTCTTTTATGAGTGGCTAATTGCAGTTTTGGATGGACAGTTTGGCATTTAAAATTGAAGGTAAGTTAGTTCCTGAAACCAATTACACCCACAATCACTTTTTTTAATGTACAGTTTTACTTTGTAAGTGATTTAGAGAATATAAAGTACTTTAAAACAACAAATACTTATAAAAATTCTAATAAAGCAAGATTTCTTGTGAGCCCCCCATGTCTGTCATAATAGCTACTGCTAAAAGATACAGATACTCAATGAAACATTTTTCTTTTTTTTCTCCACTTTGACAGTATACTTAAATATACAGTGATTTCCTAGTCTCTACAATTCTCAACTTAACTATATTGATACAAAATAAGTTACTACATTGATAAATGACATACATAGCTTTGTATCCACTGAGCTGTTAAAAATATTTAAATTGAAAATAATGGACAATTTTGAGAATTTTTAGACAGAAGAGTTCTTCAAGAATGCTATCATATATTTATTCATTTCCATATACCTCTGGGAACTAAGATTTTCACTTTCTTTTGGTAGCTACTCAATAAAGATTTATTAGGTAATTTTAAATTGAAAAAGTAAAGTCATCTACACATTTACCCATGGTATAGATAGCTTATATAAATTCACTTCACTTGGCATAGGACACCAGTATAAACATAAAAATAAAAATAATTTACTAGTTAATTCAAATAAGTGAAGAATCAGAGGAGAGATGGTCAGAAAAAAGAAACCCATTATTATACTGGCATGTACCTAAACACCTATTTCTTTTAACAATTACTCATAAGCACTCACTGCTTAAGCGTCATAAAAATTACAGAGATTGATAATGCATAGTCCTTGGACTTTATGTGCTTTCTAATTAGAGAGAGAGAAAAAAATAAGTATATATATTACTGTGTGTGTGTGTATATATATATATATGTATATATATACATATATATATATATGATACAAAATAAGTACAATGAACTATATGAAGTTCTCACTTTAAATCATGGTGAAACTAAATTGCTTTCCTTGGCCTTCCACTCACTCATCCATGCTTTTGCAGAGGTGGTTCATTTTGTTTATGATGATTTCATCTTTTGCACAACCATCTGGTGAATAGAGCTCCCCACTTAATCGAAGTCCTCTGGAAAAGACTATCTCTACCCCCCAGATAATCTTATGTGTTTTGCATGTTTCCACTGCTTTTTGAATATCCTTTCCTTATAGCAATAGTTTCTATGCCTGTATGATGATTGCTAACATATATTATATTTACCATTAATGTCCTTTAGCACTTAATGGGCATTTAAAAATATTTTGGACAACTTAATCTATTATACAAATACTTAAATTTCTAATAAAATAACCTCTACTAGATTCTAAATTAATCACAGAATTAAAATGGAATACTTATTTGGATAAGGAGGATTTGTACAAGTTTAAGATTTGAGACAGATCTGACCTCACAAAATGTAATAAAAAGCAGCCTGTGATAAGAGACAAAATCCCTGGATTCAAAAGAAGTAGTGGATTCAAGGTTAAGATTTCTACATTACTCCCTGTCTCATCTTGGATGATCTTTTAATCTAAGTATTCATTTCCTAAATGGTAAAAGGAATAGATTTCTGCCCCACTTAAAATAGGATTAGTGTGATAAAAAGAGATAAATGTGGTGAAGTCACTGGGTAAATGAAAAGAATTATACAAATTTAGAGCATTAATAAATTATGAAGATGGAAATTTAATATAGTATGAATATATCAAAGAAATGACCCAGTGTCTCAGATTTCTTAAGAAAAGAAAATGTGGAAAATATAGATTGAATGCATGAAGATAGGGAAGAATTAATGTACTTTAACTACATAATGATAAAATGGAATTTTCCTAAGCATTAAATTTGGAGATACAATGAATATTTTATGTCATTTTGTGAAATTCTTGCTTTGTATAAATATTAGAAAAGATTTTCTAGGTATATAAACTATTGTAAAAACTGGAAAATTCTCTACCAATATCCAACCCTGATCAGGTACTGAGAAACATAGATCTCTTATATAACTATAATGCTTATTTGTTAAAAGTCACTTGGATTTTTCAAAATATCAAGTTGCCTCAATAGATAATAGTCTTGCCAAGGAACAACCAAACCTCCATAAATATTTATTTTTAATACTTGGTCATTATACATGATATGCAGACATTTAATAAACACCTTTATTGCAACAGATTTGAAATAACTTAGGACCATATTAAGTGAATAAATATATAAAAGAATTGGAAATACATTAGAATACGAACATATTGTAAGTAAGCATAACACTAAAATTTAGGTGGCAGACAACAAAACTTTATTTTTATTTTCTGCTTAATCTCTAGAATCTGATATTTTAAAAATATTTTTATTTGGTTTGAAGTCAGAAAACATAATTGATTATTTAAAAATACAATCTAGTTTTAAAGATAATGCCTGAATCAAATATCATTGCTGATATTTGTTATGGAAGCATTTTTTACATGACACCTGGCTGATAACAGTAAGTATAACTTGTCTAAAAATTATTTTAGCATTTTTTGCATCTCCCTTTTGCAGCCAAAGTGAAAAGATTAGTTATGCTTACCTTTGGCAGGGTTAAGGAGGTGAAATAAAGTACAATTTAAGCATCAAAATATCATTAAAAATTCCATATGCCAACATACCATTAACAAATTATACAAACTAAATTGTTAATGCACTGTGATACCTCTCTAGCACCTAATACATATATTTAGAGGTCCTGGGCTTGAATTTCTGCTGAACGAATATTAACTGTAACTTTGAGTAAAAGCTTTCATGTTTCTGAACCAGAAATTTCTCATCTAAAGGGAGGTAAAATACACACCTTAAAGGGTTATATTAAGACAGGTAACACACACACAATTAATTTAGAGTGTGTTTTAGTAATGAAAGGTAGTTTTGTGATTAAGAATTTTTAAAACTTTTTTGTCTGTTTCTGGTTAGTGTTTTCAAAACAGTGATGCCATGCTGGACTCCTTGAAGAATATCCTGGACATAAGAGGAATAATCTGGAAAAATGAATGGAATTGCTTTCAGTTATTTTCTGGACTGCTCTTCCTGGTCATGCGATATTAGCTTTCATTTCTCTATCTACGTTTAGCATTCCCCCCACTAAGTTTTGTTCAATTAATCATTAATTAGGATATATTGTGTGTCAGGAAATATCCTAGGTCCTACTGAATATTGGGAAAGTTGAGAAAACAAAACAAAACAAAACAAAATATAATTCCTGATCTAGAACTTACAGAACAGTGAAGGAGAAAACCATTAATTAAGGAATCACACAAATAAATGTTCAATTGCAACTATAATCAATATATGGCTAGAACTATTAAATAAAAATCTTATTTCTAATGGAATCTGACCTAGTTTGGGAGTTTAGAGAAAGATTCCAGAGGATAGAATATTAACTGAGGTTTTTTGTTTTGTTTTGTTTTGTTTTTTTAAGATTTTATCCATTCATTTGACAGAGATAGTGAGAGAGCACAAGCAGGGGGAGCCGCAAAGGGAGAGGGAGAAGCAGGCTCTCCGCTGAGCAGGGAGCCCAATGCAGGGCTCCATCCCAGGACTCTGGGATCATGACCTGAGGCAAAGGCAGACACTTAATCGACTGAGCCACCCAGGCGCCCCTTAACTGAGATTTAAATGATGTATGGTAATTACATTGGTGGAAAGGAGTGGCTGATAAAAAGAAGCGTATTCCAAATAGAAAGACCAGTATGTACAGGCTTCCTGAGCCAGGGAAAACTTGCATTCGATGAAATGAAAGATCATTGTGGCAGGAATGTGACAAGCCAAGGGAAGAACACTACAAAGGTAGAATATTTTATTCTTTTACAGTCCTTTATACTATTCCAACTCATCATACCTCTAACTCCTAGGCCACTAATTTCTGCCAGTCATTCACTTTGTATCAATTGCTTGGCTTCACTTCTTGGGCATTATAGTTCAATTATATATGCCATATTCCAGTTACAGCCCAATATTAGACATTCATACTGGGTGTCTTTTGTAACTTTTTTAAAAAGATTTATTTATTTGAGATAGAGAGAGGGGGGAGTAGGGGGAGAGGGGAAGAGAACACCAAGCAGACCTCCTACTGAGCATGGAGCCTGATGCAGGGCTCCAACTCATGACCCCGAGATCATGACCTGAGCCAAAATCAAGAGTCCAATGCTTAACAGACTGAGCCACCCAGGTGCCCCACCTTCTATAACTTCTTGATCAAGAAGAGAAACAAAGACCTATTTACAGTCTCCTCGCCTCTCCCACACCAACACACGCCAGTGCACATACTGCATTTAGGATTTCCTTAACCTTACAACAGGCTAGTAGAAGTATATTTTTGCCAGACAAAACTAATTCCTTAAAATTCAATAAAGTTTTTCTACCCGTCTTTCTAAAGAGCAGATGGCAAGGATGGCAAACATGTCTCTCCAAAAAAGAATGTATAGTTTTCTTTATACTTGTAGCAGGTGATCAAAGAGTATGCTTTGTTTTTAGATATAATCTATGCAGCTACCTCCTATGTCCTACACACTGCTATTAGGTTACAGCTCTGGTTATGACTCTGCATGCTTTTAAATTTATACCTTATTTAACTTCAAATTATGACAGGAATGGCACTCTGAGTTGGATCTATACCTAGTACAGGATTTATCTTAGACAAAATTGTGAGGTACACAAAATTCTTCTTTAATGACTCGGTATAATCCAAGACCTGCAGGATTTAGATTTTTGGTGGTATTTCTCTGATGCTGCTCCTTATTGAAACTCTTTTCATATCGTGATTTTTGAATTCTGCTGTTTTTTTCTATATTTATTGATTGAATATTTTCTATAAGGAATCAATTCTCTTAATTTTTTGTTTCAAAATGTTCTCATTATTTAGTCAATGAGTTATAATTCTTTATTAGTATTAGTTATTTTGATGCTCAAATTGTCCCAGATTTGGTCAGTGGAGTCCTTTTAAATGGCTACTTGTTCTTTGACTTGTACTTATTAACCTCTGAGTGCTATCTTGCTTTTTGTCACTACAAAGATATTCCAGGCATAGCTTTTACTTTTCCTGCCCTTGGCCTAAAATCACCTGGTTTTCATAAGAATAAAAACTAATTTGGGCAATAGTCATTAATGGATACCAAACTGGTGGTGAAAGTTTAAAAAGTAACTCTACTGTATGGTGATTAACATAACATAAAAAAAAAAAAAAAGCCATTGACATAAAAAAAAAAGTAATTCAACATTGTATTTACATAGTCTTAAACCTGCCCCAACTCTACCCCACAAGCATCTTGCCCTAAGATGCTTTTAATTACAATGGAAAAAATAGTAATTTTACAATGAAGAAAAAACTAGCAGATGCCATCTTAACCAAGTTATCAAAGCTGGACCACTGCCAGTAAGGGATAAAATTAAATCATGCTCCTCCTGAAATTATACACAGAAAAGGATCCAGCATCAGGAATGTGGTACTTTTCAAAATAATATATAAGCATAATCTAACCTAAAAAATTAAATAAACCTGCCTAAGGTATATTCTACAAAATAGCTGACCTACCCTTTGAAAGGTCAATCTTGTGACAAAGACAGAAAAAGTGTTGTGATTAAAAAGACTGCAAAGACATGACAACTGAATGTAATTCATATTCTGGAATTTTCTTTTGCTACAAACATTATTGGGACAGTTATTAAACTGTCAAATCTGATCGAATGTTGAAGATTATATATTATCTTACAATGTTATTTTTCTGATTATGATAATTGGACTAAAGCTATATTACAGAGTGTCTTGATTTTAGGAAATAGACAATAAAATATTCAGGGATAAATAGGCAGCTACCCTGTAAATTCCTTTCAAATGATTCAGAAATGAAATTCTATCTTGAGAGTAAATATGGTAAAAATATTAACATTTGGGAAATCTAGGTAAAGAGCATACAGATATTCTTTAGGCTACTCTTGCAATTTTTTGTCAGCCTGAAATTGAACATTATACTACTATAATCAAAGAAAAAAATATAAAGAAATATATTTGAAGAGACTATTTTGAAGAAGTGTGACTACTCCTTGGAATGACATTCACTGTGGTGCCGGACATCTCAGAAGTGATCTTGGTTGTTTTTTTTTTTTTCTTTCCTTTAAATAAGTAACAACCCCCAAAGGTAGCTAACCATTAATTCATTTAATATTTTTATAATTCTACAGATCATAGTAACTTATTTAAATTTTATCTGGTTTTAATTGGAACAATATTGGAATTTCAGGAAGATAAAAAAAAGAGAGAGAAGTCTCACAAATTCAGAAAATAAAATAATTGGACTAGATGACAAATTTAAAAATGAAGGAAACAGAGCAGAAACCACTGCCTACGAACAGATTTCACATCTTACTGACAGACATTAGCAAAAGGAGGGAGCTCAGAGGACTTTGGCTATTAATTATTCACCGTCCAAGGTTGCAAGGCTTTAAAAAAGGAACTTAAGATCAACTTAAATCAGGTCAGATTTCTCATTAGGCTTTCTTTCTCCCCTAATGATGGGTGTATTTATTTTTTCCTACTTACCTCCTCTCTCTACATTTGTTGGGACCTAATGGGCATTGATGATTCTCTCCAGGGTAATATGGCCAGAAATTCATTGCTTACCTTTAACAAATGATTTAGCACATTTTTTAACATACAGAGAAAAATAGTTAAACTTATTTATGTTTTTTTCCTTTATAGTTTTGAATATTTCTATAAGCATGCCAATCATGAAAAGATTGTGGATCAGATACCCTAATACTAATATTAGTTTGGTATATAACTAAGACTCTTTTCCACTTACATTTGGTACAGAAAAATATATGAGAGGGTGTTTTGTTGTTGTTGTTGTTGTTGTTTTTAAGAAATCCTTAAGAAACTTATGGAATTAAAAAAAAATCAGCCAATATGGCACACAAAAAATTATATAATAGCATATCTATTACTAAAATTAAAATTAAAATATATTATATACTGCCTATAAAGCTCAAAATAGGCTTATTTCCTCTGGTGGTTATGTGTACAAAAATATTAATATATTCTGTGTTTACTGTACATGGTTATTGTTTCTTGGCTATTTTTCCCCTGTACAAATTTAAATATTAATGAACTAATACTAATCTCTTTAGAATACAGCTGATAAGTATGTTTTTGTTCTGAAATTATACTAGCATGATTTTCCTTAAGATTTATGTAAATTAAAACCCCTACCAGCACCTTGGCTCCATTTGTTTAGTTTTATGTGTTTTTTTATTTTGTTTTGTTTTGGTTTCATTTTTAAATAGATGTCAGTTATTGGTATAATTAAAAACACACTGTATCCTTATGGAATTCAATATTCAAATCTAAATACATTTATATGCATTTTGTATTCCACCCTACAGATTAAGTGAAATGAAATTTTGGTCGGGTGCTTTTCTGAAGTCATTTCCTCATTCTCCTCTAATCCAACTAGGTTGGCCAAACTGTTTCATAGTACACCCCAGTGAGGAAATGCTCCGTGTTTTGGCAGTATTCTTGGTATTCACCATAATGTTTGACACAGTTTGATCTCCTTTCCATTTCCACAGTCATGCTTTCCTTAGGTTTTGGTTGCTAGGGAATTCTACACTAATCTAGTCAATCTATAGGAACTGCTCTGTAGTGTCAATCAGGCCAGTGTTGGTTTATGACTCAGAACACACAGCTGGCTCTACTCATGGTAGAGTAGGGCTTTACCCAGAGAACTCCTTTGTAAATAACAGCATATGATGGGTCATGGAACTTAAGGTAGATGGGATACGATATAAACCAGAATGGACTAAAAATTACAAATCAGTGAGGATCGATATATTGGCTATTTCAAAAAGGTCTAAATATTGTTAAAGATATTAAAGAGTGAGCTACAGGAAAAGAGATCAGAAAATGAGGTTGGGTAATTGGGACTCCAGAGGTGGTGTGGCAAGTTCCAGCAGCAGGAATTTTCAGGTTGTGGTAGTGGGAGAGGGTAAACAAGTTACTGGGAAGTGAGGTAGCCATAAACAGCAAGTTTAAGATGTTGTATATAGGTCACGGGTATCTGATGTTCTTGGGTATCAGGAGAAATGTAACACTGAGACAGTAACTATGAGTCAGGAACAGGATGAGCAACTGTTGTGGTTTTATAACTAAAATTCCCTGGAGACTTCATAGTCCCCGGGCCAGCTGCAGCAGTTGGCCACCTTCAGTGAATGAGGTATGAGACCAGGAGTGAAGAAGTTAGCAGTTTCCTAAGAAGCAAAAATTTTGTAGGAAAAGGAAGGTACGACTGTCAGGAAATGACATAAAAGTGAAGAAAGACCTTCTCTCCCCCATTATGTATTACTTGGGAGGAAAAAAAAAACAAACCAATGTTGAGAAGGCCAGCAAAGGAGTTTTTGCAGAGGATAATGAGATTCAGTTAAGGCAAGGCGATCTAAAAATACACTGTGACAGTGTTGAGGACAGGAACCGTGCTTGGAGAGCAGAAGTTTATGAGTCCATAGGGCAAAGATATTGGAGAGAAAGAAAGGGATGGAGGATAAAGAGAGACCACAGATGGATTTATGGAAAATTATGGGATTTAAGTTCAGATGATACAAAATGAGCAAAATGATAAATTATGACTTTTATGATGACTGAGATAAACAGGGAGAAACAATGGAATCAATAATTATAGACTCTATAGAAAAACAGGGCCATAAAACTATGGTCTGGAATGTTTTATCTGGTAGTATGTTGACTTCTGGGCCTCTACCTCTTGGGCTGCACAAAATAGTATTTCAGTGATTATGAGTTTCCTCAGTTCCCTAGATGGTGTGACCAAGATGAGAGAGGCTGCTCCCTGAGACTGTTGTTCCAAGGTGGCGGTGGGGGGGGGGGGGGGGGGGGGAGGGAGAGGCTGCTGCCTCAGTTTTGCTGCAGAAGACCTCCTTTTCTCTAACCTGTGTCTACTAGTTGGGCTGAAGTTCACCCAACATGATGCATCTTCTTGCCTGGAATTTAGCATTGTGGTAATAGTGGATTTCCATCCACTTTATTTGCATTTCTATCATTTGATCCACAAGAATTTGCTATATGCAGATACTTCTCTTTTTTTTTTTTTTTTTTTTTGCCTTTCCAGCTGATACTGGAAACAAAAACAAAAACAAGCAACCCATGTTACAATATGCTCTTTAAAAATATAATTTTACACAGTAGAGACCTTACACAATTTTAATTTGTGAGAGAAACTGAGAAAGCCTTGGCCTCCATATACTAAAAATGACCTTTATATGTGTATTTCCATCATTCATCTAAATGTCATAAGGGAAACTGTTGCTGCTTTATGGTTGATTCAGCTTTTAACAGCTTTGGAATTTTGTTTGGAAAATGAATGCTAGAGAAATCATTCCTGTTACCTACTGAATATTTAACAACGTTGATTTTCATGGTGCTGATATAATAGGTAAAAACAGTGCTTGTTGATCTAGCTGCTTCCAAAGCATTATTATAAATTTCTTCTCACGTTATCTTGAATTCATACTTGGTATCCACACTTGAAATTGCCTGGAAATTTATATGCTGCCTTCTTATGAGATGTATTAGATGTGGTCAGATGCCACAAAATCATTTACTAATAAAATTAAGTAGATAGATTTTCCACTAGCTGAGGATAAGATTAAGGAGTGATTAGTCAATAACAAGAAATAAAACTTACTTGAGTCATCATCTTTTTATTTTTATTTTCCCAAAAAGAATAAGTCTCTGGTAGACACTAGATTCAGAGAAAGCTTAATATAATTATGTACCTGTGAAATTATTACCAGCTTTGACAGAAATGCCTCTGAGAAATTTAACAACTCAATTAATGTCAAGGGATCTTATGTGCCTTTCATAAGCAGAGAAAAAATCCAGAAAAGAAAATCTGTGCACATTAATACTTTTGCATTTTAAAATTACTAACATATTAATGTTTCCCCTGAAGCCATGATAGAATATACATGCTAGAACATGCATATATACCGAGTACATGAATAAAGCATAGATTTTTAAGAACTATTTGTGGAAATTTAAAGAAAATGATCAGTTAAGACACAGTAAAATTAAAGGAAAATTGACCATCTCACAAAATGGTGACACCTGTTTCCTGGTGAATTTTGTGTGGCCAAGAATTTGGACATTAGCATCAAAGTTTCAGAAGCATGACTGTTTTAGCTCTTTGAGAGTTGAGGCAGTTTTCAGAGATGGACTTAACCAATGCAAGATACTGATGTGGATTAAAAATAGCACAAAATATGGCCAGTAATACTTGTAGGAACATGGTCAAAATATGTTCTGCCTAACTTAGTGAATTGTGGCTAGCAGATTTTAAGACAAATAGCAATTTATATGGTTAAATTAGTAAATTTAACTGTTACCAGATCGGGAAACCTATGTATATGTAATGAATATATTTTCCTTCTATGGTAAGCAATCCTCCATGAGAAATCAATTTTTAATCTAAATAAATTGAGGCTTTAGAAATTAGAACAATGGAAGTCTATTAGATAAATGTGTCCAGGATAACACAGTCAGTTGATACCCTCCTCCAGAGGGGTAGCCTTACCAGTTGGAGGTAAGTGTATTGTCAAAGGTCCTCTCCCTTCTGGACCTTGTTGGTAGTCATGGCCCACATTGACTTTTTAAGATCTTGAGTCTCCACGAGCCTGAGCTCACCACCCTTCCTTCTGAGGAACATAGCCTGTTTTTGATAGACATTCAATATGGTTAGAATCTAAGCTTAAGAATAGTTAATGTACTTTTACTCCTTATGTTGAATTTTCATATATTAAATGCCAAGGTTTTTCAAACACAGCATTACTGACATTTGGGGTTAGATAATTCTTTGTAAGGAGAGTCTGCCCCGTGCATTGGAGGATGTTTAGCAGCTTCCCCACTCTCTACCCTACTAGATCCCAGTAGTACCCTGTTCCCAGTTGGACAACCAAAACTGTCTCCAGATATTGTCAAATGTCCCAGGGTGGGGCAAATATAGCCCTGGTTCAAGGCAGCTGATTTAGCCTGATGTATTATCTTAGAAAGCAAAAAGAAACCTGATTTCCAAATTTTTTGGACTATCCTATAGTTGCCATAGACTGACTGCACACGTGTTGATGGATTTTTCTAAATTGTGTGGGGTTTTTGTTTTGGTTTGGTTTGGTTGTTTAGCACTGAAGTTGCTCTATACTTCTACAAAAGAGACAATTTGTAGCCTCCTGCTGTAAAAATACCTTCTTTTAAAAAGCCATTTCCCATGTTGATGACTAAAAAAACAATTAAGATATGTTATTAATTCTCCCTTCATTTTGTTTTTTCTTATCCTCACTTCCCCCTGCAGCTATGGGCCCATTCCTGTTCCTCCTGTTGAGGAAAACTCCCTAAAGCAATTTTATATTATTTGCTGTCTTCAGTTTTTTTCCTCCCAATTTCTGACCAGGCTTTTTTGCTTCCACTCTTTCACTGAAGATGCTCTAAATCATCAGTCATCTCCAACATCAGTACTCTGTGCTCATCTGGCTTGACTCACCGGTAGCATTTAACACACATGATTTCTAGCATTCATGAAACAATTTCTTTGTTTCCCTGGACACTACAACCGTCTGGTTCTCCTTCTTCGGAGCCCATTCCTTCTTACTTTTTATTTGCCTCTTCCTCCAAATCCCCAGACCACTCTCTGCATGAAAGGTCTCCGTCCTTGAACATCTCTCTCTCTCTAATCCATACTCCTTTCTTAATGATCATTTTTATTACCCTGACATCAAAATAAGAATGACTCTTAAGCCTGAATATTTAGCCCGGCCACTTTTCTAAACTTCAGACTTGGTCCAACTTCACTTGGATATCCAAAAAGAAGTTCAAACTTCATTTAGCCAAAATTAAATTCCTCAAGACTCTTCTTGCCAACCATCCTCTTTCTCTTTCTTACTCTTCAAATCAATAAATAAGAATTCTAGACATCTACTTACTCAGGGGAAAAAAAGGAAGTAGTTTGATTCTTCTCTTTTTCTCGTACCTCACTTCTAAGGTGTTCACAGATTCTGTCAGTTTTAAATCCAAAATATGTTAAGGACATGACCATTTATCAAAATCTACTGTTAACCATTTGCCACAATCCACCTTAATCTCTTTTGGAATGTTGGAATAGTGTCCTAACTGTTTTCCCTGTTTTACTCTCCGGTTCTATGCAGTCTAGCTTCAACACGGAAGCCAGAGTGATCCTGTTAAGTATAGATCACTGCATATCACTTATTTTTCAAAATTTCCCTAGGACCTACAGGACCCAAATGATCTGACAAGCTGACCCAAGGTCCTATAACACTTCTTCTCTCCCAGTTCTCACTGACAGAGACACTTCCCTGCTGTTTCTCAAACACACTGGGTGTGTTTCTACCCCAGGTTTTGGGCATTTTGCAGTTTTTCTCTGCCTTGAATGAAGTTTCCCTGAGAAATTCATATATTTACCAGGCCCATTTTCTCATTTCCTCACTTTCTTGAGGTCAATACTTAAATATCATCTTTTTAATGAGTCCTTTCAGGCCACTTTATCTGAAATTTCAGCAGCCTTCTACCTACTCACCAATACTTCCTACCCCTTTCTGCTTTATTTTACTCTTTTGTGCTATTTACCATGTAAAATATAATACATATTAATCATAGTTACTGTTTTCCCAACTAGAATATAAAATCCACAAAGCTGGGGGATTTTTGCTTATTTTGTCTACTGCTGCCACATCTGTGCTTAAGATAATCTTTGGAACATAGGAGGCATAAAGTATGAATCAATGAATGAATCAATGAATGAATGAATGAACGAATGAAGAATGCATTAACAATTGAAAGAGAAAATACGTTTTCAAACTTATTTTTATAAAATTGTACCTGGTCTTATTTTTAATTCTTTCAGTACCTGTAGTTAGTCCTTTGTGCTACATATCTTTTTAAAATTTTTTTTTTCCTGGACTAGAATTGTCACATACGTGTTTATTTTATTGGTCCTTTGAAACGTTTCATTTTTTTGTTTGTTTGTGCATTGCCTTCTATGACCAGAAGCATGTTGGTAGTGTGTTAGTTCTGGTCCTGAGAGGAGCAGACACCTAAACCACCTAAACCACCTAAACCGGGGTAGCTGTGCAAGAGATTATTAGGAACAAAGCCAAAAGAGGAAATGGGAGGAAATGGAGAATCCGGGAGAGCCATCGATCACCTTGTGGTTTTAATCCCAAGTGAAGGAGAAAGTGAAAGGCAGGTTGGGTGAAGTATCTTAGATCGCAGTGCAATTCTAACTGTGAGGCACTCTGAGAGTTCTTGAGCCAAGGTCTTTCTTGGGTGGTGCCTCCTATCTCAGGGACAGGCCTCAATTTCCCTGGTCATACTCAGCTATTGGTGTGGCTTTAACAGGGATGCAGTTAGGGATTTCAAAGAGTTGCAACTAGGTTACTGGCAATTATAATCTGGGCAGGGAGTCAGGTCATAGGGCATATTCTCATGACAGCAATATTTTGATTTTCTACTACATCATAGTCTGCTTTTTAAAAATCAATAAATTCCTTCCAATTTCCTTACCTTCATTTTGTTGTTATTTTCCTATATATTTGTGTTAACATCTTAGGATTGAAGATGAAAACTTGCCATATCACCTTACTCAGGTCTCTAAAAGCCTCCTGTTCTGAAACAAACAATAAACTAAGATAGGTGACCCTCCCACTCACCCCCAGACAGTTCTGCATTGCTTTCCTGGCTCTCTGCCCTTTCTCTGTATTCCATCAAGTCCCCCTGTGTCTGCTGCGTAGAGGAGGGTGTCTCGTCCTGGCAGTGTAGTGCAGCGACATGTCCTGACCACACGACCCCACAGCCGGATGGATGACTCAGCTCCTGTACTGCCCCTTTGCCAAACTCACGCCAGCCTCACAGGGCATGGCGCTGCCAGTCGCTGCTGGAACCACTGGTTCATCCAGTAACTCAGAAGTTCACAGGCTGCTTTGTGCCCGGGGGCACCAATTTAACCTCTGAGCCCTTAGTCAATGTCTTTCCTCAGCCCCTACGATGGGAGGCAGTGTGGTATCTTGGAATGAACACTGGCTTTGAAGCCAGATGAGCTTTTATTCTGCCATTTCTTTGCACATATTTTAACCTCTCTCTTCAGCTTCCTCACATGGAAAATGAGGCAAAAGTCTTCAACATTTCCTCACAGAGTTATTCTGAGGATCTAATGAGATAATCCAGGAGAAAGAACTTTATAAACAAAGCTAGGGATTTTCTTACACATATTACATAGGGAGCTAAATGGTACTGAATCCTTAGGTGTCTGCTGTTAATGTGGAAAGGATTCAGAAATAGGAAGAAAGTCACTCTCTCCTTCTTCAAACTTCTAATTTCTGATTAGCGCCCTTACACTGGCTGAACACATCTGAAAGCAAGATGGCAAAAGAGTTTATAGTTTGAAATGCTCCAGCCTTATTACTTTAAGCAGGTATTAAAAAAATGGGCTTTGGAACAAGAGAGAATAAGTTAAAGTAAAAATAATAATAGGCAAAGGCTGCAAAGATTATAAAGGGTATGAAGGCTAATAGGCAAGCACTCTTCTAGTGTCATGGGCAGAGTGGATACCACCAAAATACTTACCTCTGGTAGCTTTTTAGAGTACAGAAAGACTTGCCAGTTGCCACACTCATTTTAGGATATTTTGGAAAAACATCAGAGAATACGGAGGTTCACCCATTATACTAAGATAAATATGTATTCTATCTCTACAGAATCTAAGACTAGGCAAATTATTTCAAAATATTTAACATGTTAAAAATGTAAAGAAAACAACATTGGTATTCTGGCATTTCTTAATAAACTAGGACATTCTTTTAAACCATATCTTGAACATTAAACTTAAAATTATTCATATAATTACTGAGCTAAATTTTCAGAGAAATAGTTAAAATAGTGTTTGACTTTTAATCAGTGGCTTATTAATGTGTTTGATTGGTTTATCCATGGTTACTTGGTGTAATTAATGAAATTAACATTATGTGCTTCTTATCTTTCCCATTCTTTCCCTCAAAGAACCAAAGAAGTAAATGGGCTTTTTTTTTTTTTTTTTAGTGTCTTACTCTTGGACAAATATGAAGACTGGTGATAAGTCCTTTCCTAATATGCATATCTAGAACCTCTTTTAATTTGTAAAGAATGGCTGTACTGGAGTTTGTGAAAAATCTCAAGATAACTGACAACTACTATTGCTTTTGTTGATTTGCTGACCACTTGTATGTCATTTTTATTGTTTGTATAGTTCAGCAATAGTTCTAATATTGTTTTTAAATTGTTTTATATACGAATTGTCAGTAAATACCAAAATTTGGTGTTCCTCAGGATGAATGAATGAATAGGTGAACAGATAGAAAAATGCATGATGAAATAAATTAAGTAAAATTTCAGGTAGTTATAATTCCATTCTTGGGAAATTGAAAGAGTGAAGGGCATCACAGTCTAAAAGGATTTCCTTAAGAAGCTAAACATTTAAACTTGACCTCTTTTTAAACCTATTTTAGTATAATTCAGCTTAAAATATTAGCCTAAAACTTGAGCAGAAGCTGTTAATTAAAAAGAACCATTTTATTTTATTTATTTATTTTTTTTAAAGATTTTATTACTTTATTTGACAGAGAGAGACACAGCGAGAGAGGGAACACAAGTAGGGGGAGTGGGAGAGGGAGAAACAGGCTTCCCGCTGAACAGGGAGCCCTATGCGGGGCTCGATCCCGGGACGCTGGGATCATGACCTGAGCTGAAGGCAGCCGCTTAACGACTGAGCCACCCAGGCACCCCAAAAAGAACCATTTTAATCATTTGTATTATGCAAATAATACACGTTCGTCACAGTTACCTATTTTGTGAATATAAAGGTAACACCCACTTTTACATAAAATTAACCATTATAGTGTGTTAAAATAAAGGTTTTTAAAAATTCCCTAGTTCAGGACCCTGAGTTAAATATTGCTTTCAATTTGGCAAAAGGTCTGTTCGTTCCTATATACAAAATGTATGTATATTGCACTATTTATACTATGTTCCTAAGATAAATAAACTCCCAATATACCTGCTTTAATTTTTTTTCATTCTGTTTATATGTCATGGCTTTCTTTCCTCCATACTTGTCATATTTGTTAAGGGATATAGATTATTTTCTAATGTTTGTACAAGTGCTCAATTTTAATTTTTTTTTTTTTTTAGAGAAAGAGAGAACACAAATGGGTTGAAGGGGGAGAAAGACAGGGAGAGAGAGAATCTCAAGCAGGCTCCACACCCAGTGCAGAGCCTGACGTGGGGCTCACAAACCTGAGATGAACTGAGCTGAAATCAAATGTTGGACACTTAACCGACTGAGACGCCAAGGCACCCCTACAAGTGCTCAATTTTATGTATTTATCATGATTTAAGTAAGTATTCCCATATTCAGATAATTCTCAGTTTTTAGCACTATTACATGCAATGCTGTGATGTACAAATATACACACAGTTTTTCAGTTCTTGTTCAATTGTATCCTTAGAATAATTTCTAGAAGTAGATTTAACAAATCAAAGCATGTATACAATTAAATATTGATAGTATGTCATTAAACTACTTTACAAAAGAGTTTTATAAGTTTAATCATCAGAAAGGAGTACATGGAGTACAAATTTCACTCCACCCTAAACAACATTTGTTATAGACAATTCTTAAGACCAGGGGTCCTCATCTTGGCACTATTTGACATTTTGAGCCAGATAATTCTTTGTTGTAATTTTGAGATAAAACATTCAAATATTTTAAACTTGTGTGTGGTAACTTTTACCAATTTTTTTTCCTTTTAATTATTATCTTTTCATATATATGTAAAAGCACACACATACAATTAGTTCAAGGGGTGCCTGGATAGCTCAGTTGGTTAAGCATCTGCCTTTGGCTAGGTTATGATCTCTAGGTCCTGGGATGGAGCCCGCTGCCAGCTCCCTGCTCAGAGGGAGTCTGTTCTCCCTCTCCCTCTGCTCCTTACCCCTGCTCATGCTCTCTCTCAAATAAGTAAATAAAATCTTTAAAATAAATAGATAAATAAATAAATAAGGTTCAAAGTTATTAAAAATTTCATATTTTTCACATATTTTCAATCATTTCCAAATAATACCTATTTTATAATATTTAATATTATTATTTGCTTCATTAGCATTGACATATTTGGCTTTTTCTTTTAGGTAAGGACAAGATTTCAAAACTCCAATATAATTAACATACCAAAAATACTGTCAGTTGAACCAATACCATTTATTGAAGAAGTATTGTTCATAATCATGATTCGAAATGGAAATATGATCATATACCATAATATATTTAGGAATGCATTTTAACTACATAATTGTATTCATTTAATTGCCTATTCTGACATTGGGGAGGGTATGTGCTATGGTGAGCGCTGTGAATTATGTAAGACTGATGAATCACAGACCTGTACCCTTGACATAAGTAGTACATTATATGTTAATAAAAAAAAATTGCCTATTCTGGCAGAATTTCTGAAGCATTTTAATTATTAAAAATGTAACATTTTATTCACATTTTAATATGTTTTATTATTTTTTAAAGATTTTCTTACTAGAAATTGATTTATTCTAATCATATTGTACTGGTTAAAGCCTCATCCCTATATAAGAAAGAGGATTATTTCTGTTCTATAAATGTGGGTGTGTTTGATTGTTATATGTTGGTGTTGGAAAGAATTTATTTATTATTAGGGAAAGACATTTACCACATTTTAAGAGTCTAAAGAGTATGTTATTTTGCCATGTATTCAAGAAAGAGAAAATACCTTTTCATGTAACAGTCTGAAAAGAGAAAACGAAAACCAACCAAGAGACATTAATATATTTTCTTCACACTAGTCTATTTTAGTGATGTGCTAGAACCTAAAGTACTTTCCAGAACTAAATGTATCTGAGGCTCACAATCACCTTATATACTGAGTGAAAACTTAATGGATTCTGTAAATATGAACTAATGAGGATAGACAAAGGTACTATATTCTTGGTGAGAGGTCAGAAACAAGAATGTCATCTACATAAAGGGAAAAGTATCTGGATAAACCAAGGAAAGGAAGAAGTCTGGCTTTGAATGTCATTTTGGAAGTAGAGTTTTCAGAATTTATAAAATTATTGAATAGCTTGGAGAATGAGGATAGTAGTTCTGATATATAACTATCACAAATTAAGAAATTACAAAATGATGATGATATAGGTACAAAATAATAAATTCAGAATTTCATATGCTTAGTAATCTGTCCTCAGGCATTTATAAATTTGGAAATGTCTATACTGCTAGGAATCTGATAAAGCTAGTGAGAATAGATGCCCTCTTCATAAGGGAAAATGTTTATAATAACATAACTTTTCCGATTTCTCAGGAGTCAAGTTGGTAGATGGTAAAGTGCTGATAGTATGAATAGACATTTTAAGTTTTAAAACTAGATACTTCTACCCATATTCTAATCACACTGAAACATATAGGTATATGTATATAATTTTAAAATAATTATCATACATTGTTCTTAAAGAAAAAATTAACATGAATAGCATATTTCTTTATTCCCACATATCATATCTCTCAGCACTTATTTGTACATTATTTAGGAAAATGTATACGCTATGAACTATAATCTCAAACTTTACTTGTTCTAGCCTTAACTCTTTATGGATATGTGTGTACAAGCATATCTGCCTTTTACATTCATAGAAATATATCTATGGCTGTATCTATGATGTCTACATGTTAATTAATAAAACATTTATTTTGATAGTGAGAAAAATGTTCCTCAATATTAAGCATAAGACTTGGGATCTTTTTTCAAGATTTTCTCATTATCTTAGGTTTTCAGCAGTTTATATATTATATGCCTAGGAGTGTGTGTGTGTGTGTGTGTGTGTGTGTGTGTGTGTGTGTTTGATCTGTATCTGGCTCGGTATTCTCTGAGCTTCCTAAATCTGTCATTTATTATAGAAAGTCCTCAGCCACTATTACTTCAATTATTGCTGCTTCATTCAGTATTTCTTTTCATGCTGGTATCCCAATTACACGTGTGAGACCTTTTTATATTGTCCCACATTTCTTGAATATTCTATTCTGTTATTTTTCATGCTTTTTAGTCTTTCCATTTCATTTTTGGAAGCTTTTATTGACCTACATCCAAGTACATTTATTGGGTTCCTTGGCTGTGTTGAATCTACTGCTGATCTCATCAAAGCCATTCTTTCTGTTGCTGTGTTTTTCATCTCTAATATTTCCTTTTGATATTTTCTTAGTGTTTCCATCTCGCTGCGTACATTACCCATCTGTTCTTGTGTGTTGTCTACTTTTTTCATTAATCCTTAACATATTAATCATAGTTATTTTAAATGACCTGTCTGATAATTGCAGCAATTGTGTCATATCTAATTCTGGTTCTGATGGTTGCTTTGTCTTTTCAGAGTGTGTTTTTTCTTGCCTTTTGACACGGCTTGTAATTTTTTTGCGGAATGCCAGACATGTATTGGGTACTAGATAGTGAGCTAAATAGGATGTAGTGTGAAGACTGATATTAATCTGGCTAGGAATCAGGCTGTGTGTGGTGCTGGCTGTAGCTATGAGTTCCAGAGGCTTTGGCTTCCTTTAGTGTCATTGCTTTCCTCTTCACTCTTGACTTTGGACTCCCCTATTGACACCCCTTAGGGAAATTCAGTGTCTTGCATCTCTGTCATCTATAATGCACTGCTACTGTTGGTATGGTGGTTAAGTGTAGGGGAGGATGAATATTCTCTACTCTGATTAAATGTCAGTATTTTAATGCATCTGCATCTCAAGGCTGTGAAATCACAAGTGTTTCTCCAGTTGCATAGCTTATTTCCCCCTGACCCCTACTCCTGTTTCCAGAGTTGACTGTCTCACAGTCATCTTAGGTAAGCCAGGAAGAAAATATGGGGATGGATTGGGGAGGATTTCCCTTCCCCAAACTGGAACAAAGTTTCAGAATTTAGCTCTGGCAAAGTCCCTTTCCCTGAAATGTAGGCCTCTTTATGGAGAAGGTTCTGGCACATATCACTAGAGTTCTTTTCCTCTCCCTATGACAGAGCTACAGGCAATTTTTCTCAGATTCTTCCTGCAAAAACCTGGTAGGGTGATGGGAGAAAAGCCCATGAAAGTGTTGGGGCATCTCACTAATATTGCAGCTCCTGGGAGTTTTTCAAAAGTTAACATATTAAGTGTTCCTACCAGTTCCTAGCCCCAGATCTTAGCTGTAATTTTGGATTTTCTTGTCTCTCTGGATAGGTGTAGGCAATTTACTTTACAACCTCTTTTCTCTGATGGGTCCAAGAAAAGTTATTGATTTTCAGAGTTTTTTCTTGTTGTTGATATAGAAGTAATGACATCCATTCTCTTTACAACTCAGAGCTGAAAATGTAGACCCTTTTTGGGAGGCCTTTGACTTGATAATTTGATGATGTGAAGGATTCTGTTCATGGAAGAAGATACACATATGTTAAATTGTCCTGTAAGCCTAAAACTGCTCTAAAAATATAGTCTATTAAATTGAAAAAGTAAAATTGCGAATGTATATATATACACACACACATATATATGCGAGAGATATATATAATGTATATATCTCATGTTTTCAATAAGGATTGAAATATGACTTTTATATAGATTATTGAATAGAGCTTATTAGCAAATTAAAACATTTTTCATGTAGTGCATTTGAGGTATGTAATTACATGGCACTTTCAGATATTGTATGAATGTAAAAAAAGAATATTAAGATTTAGGGTAATTAGTCTCCATTATTTAGTACTTACATCCATGTGCTTGACTCCAGCAATTTCACCTCCATTCAAATTTATTCCTTGTCTTTAGTTGGCCTCCAGCCACCCACTGTTTACTCTATTTCCTAAGTTCCTATGAGAATAGCAGTACACTATTAAATAGTTAATGATGGCTACCTAAGTACCTGGTTGTTAGTATGACAATATAATTAGAGAAACTGGTATCCTGCCATAATTAACCATCAGGAGGACAAGCATAATCTTCTTGGTTACACATGCATCCTAGACTCTAATAACTGAGCCATTACCCAGCCATGCATTAGTGAGTACATCTTTGATAATTAAACAAGAGACTCAACATTAAGAGCCCTTATCAAATTGAATAAAAATAATCTATACCTTGGAGACTTTTATTGTGAATATATAACTTAAATTACATTATCAGGAAAAGATGTATCCTGACTACATATAATATCTATAATTAGGTGATACTGACCAATTGCATAAGGACCTTCCCTCCTTTTTTGGACACCAGAATTTCTTTTCTCTATAAATGCAGAATAATGTTTAATTGAGTGAAAGATGAGAGATAAAATATCAATTTTACTTAATTATAAATACTAAATAGATACTCCAAATAATAGCAGTCTAAAAACTAGAATATAAAAACCTATGTGTCATTAGCTAAAAATACATAATTACGAGAACTAAAAAATGTACACTTTTTAAATTTCTCTTCAAACCACCATCTCATTTATTATGTTTCCTAATATATGCTAATACTACTCTCTTACATTCAAGACCCTAGAGTTTTATCCCTTATTTACTGAATGTGTATTTTAACTCACAACATTTTCTGCCTTCATCTTAAATTATCACAAAACTGGTTACAGGAGAGTTTGTTAATATGGGGGAACTCTTCTTTGACATAGGTAGGAGTCCCAAGTCGGTCCCAATATGCTTCTGGGAAGGCCCTAGTAAGCTTGGAAAAGCAACAACCCACAGTAAATTAAACAGAGAAGCCAAAATGTTAACTAGGCTGAGAGAGTTGAGCATGATAAAATCAATTTAGTGCACAAGGAAACAGAGAAACTGCCTCTTTTGTGGGGCCTGGAGAACACTTTATGTAGCAAGGTAATAAGAAATAGTCTGGTGGGGTTAGGGAACTGAGGAAGAATGGTGCACAATCATCATTGACAAGCTCAGTAATGGCTGTCACTTGTAGGCTGGAGTTGACCTTAGGAGATTCAGTTTGGAACTAAACTTCCCAGTAACACTGCAAATAAGAGAACCCCAGAGGAGCAGAGGACATTATGCAGAACATTATAGTGTTTCACTATATTGATATTTGTTAACAGGACCTGATAAGCACATAGTAACAAGTAGCATGTGCTCTTGATGCCTTGGTAAGACAAATGTGCTCTACCTGATGGGAGATTATCCTAAAGGCACCCAGAGACTGCTCCATTGGCAAAGTTTTAGCTTCCAGTGGTCTGGGACATGCTAGAAAAGTCCCACAAGTAAAGTACTATTTATTACACTTTTCACATTCTAGAAAAAAAGTAAGAAGCATAATACCTTTTGGGTTTTGATGCTTCCATATTCTGCTTGGGATTATACTGTGGTCTATTTATTTGGAGACAGACAGCTTTTAGGAAGAGTACTTCAGCAGGTCCAGGTTGAGAGGCAAGAAACTCTGATACTTATGGCATATGACTCAACAGATCCCAAGTTACTAGAGGTATTTGTGGTAAAGGAAGAGGCTATGTGGAATCTCTGGCAAGTTACAGTAAGAAAGGTGAAGTACAGCCCCTTATGTAATGTGCAGTAGCAAAGCTATGATCCCTGCAGCAAAGAGCTTTGCACCATTCACAAAGCAGCTCTTGGCATATAAAGAGTCCCAGTAAATACTGAGATTCTAACCAAGGAGCATCATGAGCTGGGTACATCAGAAGATGAAGTGGGCCCAACAGCAATCCAACATGAAACGTAGGTGTCACTTTCAGCATTGAGCCCAAGCATATCTAGAGGGAATAAGGATGCTATACTAACCATTGACATAAAACACATGCCACTGTTACACTGATGTCTTCACATCAAGTCACACAAAAGGCCTTATGGGTAGTTTCCTATAACCAGTTGATAGGGAATGAAACACATCATGAATGTGTCAATTTGTTATATGAGTACAAGCTGAATAGGGACACTTCTGCATTAGGGACACACTCAGTGACTCTCAAAGCCAGTGGCAAGAGGAAATATTCCTTTAATGATTACTGCTATAGGCAGTGACCTGGTTATCTCCTTTCTGTGGAGAGAGAATGACTCAAAGTAAGGATATATGTAAATTCAAAGGCAGTGCCAAAAGACTGGGCTGGTTAGTCAGGAAACTGGCAGGAACAAGCTTGGAAAATTCAGGAAGGATGGTATGGGAGACGAGCATGTAAATGATCTGTAGCAATAGATTTTCCTTCTGCATGTATTAAGTCCAACATAAAGGAAATGATAAAATGCAATAAAAATCAAGATTCATTACTATTATATAAATTAAAACACTATAATAAAACTCTTGTAATATGGTAAAGAAGGTGGAGTAATTAAAAAATATGGCTGTAATTCTTTGATATCCCCCCCTCAAAAGTTGGTCAATAGTTTCCCTTTCCCTGAATGTGTATTAGGCTTAATGACCCACTATTTATCAGTAGAACAATGGAAGAAGTAATGCTATGTGACTTCTAAAGCTAAGTCATAAACAGAATATAGTTTCTGCCTAGCTCTCAATGTGAATATGATATATTCACATGGAAAGTACACACAGGTTTTTTTAATGTTTTAAGAAAAAAATGAAGAATCTATAAAAATTTATAATGTAACAATAATATTATATTTGATAGATGTAGGGAGATATAGAGAAGAAAGTATACTGGAGGAAAAAGTACAGATATTCTCCCCCTATAAAGTGGGTAATCTAAATGCCAATACATAAAATTCTAAGCATATTGCTTTAATTAAAAATAAAAATAAAGGGGTGCCTGGGTGGCTCAGTTGTTAGGCGTCTGCCTTCGGCTCAGGTCATGAGCCCAGGGTCCTGGTATCGAGCCCCACATCAGGCTCTCTGCTCCGTGGGAAGCCTGCTTCTCCCTCTCTCACTCCCCCTGCTTGTGTTCCCTCTCCCGCTGTGTCTCTCTCTGTCATATAAATAAATAAAATCTTTAAAAAAAAATAATAAAACAAAATAAAAATAAAAATAAAGAGGATCAAAAATCATTTTTGGAGACAGGCCAATTTTTATTGGGAAAGGCCCAAGTGTGAAAACAAAGAGATCTATATCTATAGCTGATAAAACAAGAAAGAGCTATATAAAATATTGTTTGTAATATGCAATTAACTACCAGAGGTACTACAAGCAGAAAAAAGTGGTTTTCCCTAGGGAGTTGGACAAGAAGAAGGGAAAGAAAGGGCAGAAGATTTTTACTTTTCATTACAAGTCTTTATATATGATTGTATTATTATAGTATGCTTATGGATTTCTTTTATTAAAAAGTTGAACTATCTCTCTTAAAATATCTTAGCCAGTGCTAAAGAATTACAAAATAGAAGCGTAGAAATGGATACTTCTGATAATTCATTTTACATGTCAACATGGCTGGGCCAGGGTGCCCAGATATTTGATCAAACATTATTTTGGATATTTCCTTGATGGTGTATTTTGGATGAGATTAACATTTAAATCAATGGACTTTGAGTAAAGCAGACTACCCTCTATAATGTGGATGAGCCTAATCCAATAAATTGAAGACCTTAACATAACAAAGACTGACCTCCCATGAGCAGGAAGAAGTTCTGCCAGTCGACAGTTTTGGACTCAGACTACAACTCTCCTCTGGGTCTCAAGCTTGCTGGTCCACCCTGCAAATTTTGGACTTGCACCTTTACAATCATATGAGCCATTCCTTAAAATCAATCATTCTCTCTCCCTCTCGTCTCCCCTCTCTTTTTCTCCCTGCACGACATACACTCTTGGCTCTGTTTCTCTAGAGAACCTTGACTAATACAGAAGGTAGAGCAAATTTGGTAGTTTTCAGAGGAATGTTTACAGGATAGTGATGCTTTAACTGTCTTGAAGAATAGCAATTAATGACATGGATGGTATCAAATTGGACATTTTAAGCAGAGTAAACCGTGTGCAAAAATCCAGAACAGAGATTTTAAATTGTCAGAGAGTTGGGAATTTTGTAGGATATATCTGGAATAAAGATGTGTTTAAAGAAAAGTATAGAAGGGTCAGAGAGAAGTCAGTAATAAAGGACCTGTGTACTTGGACTTTTTAAAGAGTTTTAGGCAGAGAAAATGTAGCATGATTAAGTTGGAATCACCCACACAGAATTAGGATGGATGGGAAAGAGCATAAACATGCAGACAAAAAGATAGTTTAGAATATTATGACAATTAAGCAAGAGAAACGTTAAGACCTAAATTTTAGCTACGGGTACTGATCAGACCAGTACAAGGGATATTTAGGATACACAAATGATGGAAAACATGCTTAACTGGATAGCTGTAAAGGGGGAAATGATCATTCAGACTGACATCCAGGTTTCTGACTTGAAAGACAAGGTGAATTCTTAAGTCACTTACCAAACTGAGAATGTAGAATAAACAGGTGGAGCAGACAGTGACTAGGGGTGGGGCTGAGGGTAGGAATGGATGACAGGATAAGCAGTATAAAAGACACTGATGAAGTTTTCAAATTTTAATCATATTAGATTTTGAGTCAGTACTGTGATTTTCAAGTAGCTATGTCCAATAATCTATTGTACATAGGAGACCTGAAGCTACAGATTTGAGAATCATTAGCATATCGATTGTAGTTTAAGCCAACAAAATCTTTGAATGTGAAGAAAAGAGAAATGAGAACAAAATCCTGGAAAACTCATTGGTGAATACACCATGATGACCAAACTGTAGTCTCTCAGAGAAGTAGCAGAATCAGGACGGTGTGGTTTCCACAAGGCTGAGAAATGAGAGAGCTTCAAACAGTAGTCAAGAGCCTCAAAAGATTCTGTGCTCTAATGAGATTAAATCTGTCAATTACATTTGACAAGTACAAAACAAAAGACTTTTTTTCCCAATAATATTTAAAAAACCTCAGAGAGGAAATAGGGAAAAAATAAGGGTGAATGTTTATAAAATTTCCAGATCAGAAAGGCATTCTCTGTGTTTCTATTTCAGCAGTAAGGGAGTGAGGAAGGGGAAAGCAGAGAGCAGAATATTCATCTTTTTCTTTTTAGATTTCTCAACCTTGAGAAGCCACATCCAACCTTACCTAGGCAACTTTACATGAACAACCTTGGATTTGAGCAGGACAGAGTTAGTGGATGAGACTTTTAATTGTCCCCTTTGAGAGGAGGTGGTGGAGGTATATAAACAATATCTTACTTATTATGCATCAAATTTGAAACATTTTAATATGCTATTTTTCATTATTAATGCAGATATCTTACCTAAAACCGACATATGTTGCATGTAGCATTGTAAATACAAAGAACCTTTAGGAAATAATTTCAGAGTGTATCAAAATATATCAAAATATATGTACCATTTGCCTTAATATTCCCACTTGGAGATTCTGAACCAGGTAAATAATTTTATATATACATACACATATATATAATTATATTATAATTAATTTCTTGATTTTATATATGATATATAAACAAAAATCATATATTTTGTAAACATGCATATGTAAATAAAAATGACAATATATAAAGATTCAGAACTTACTTATAATATAAAATAGAAATAATCTATAAATTCCCAATAATAAAAATAGTTAAACTTTGCACATCCAATGAATAGTATATTAAAAAAAAACTTAAGTTTTTAAAATAAAATTAATCAATTTGGAAAATAAATACACTGAATATTAAATGAATACATAAACTACATATAAAAATTTATGAAGTGATATCAAATTTATCATTTCATCCAAATTTAGATATCCATGGAAGTGACAAGAAAATCCTGAAATGTATAAGAATAGATGTAGTACCAGAAGTACTAATATATTTAATAATTCAGAAAGTAAGTACTAGAACATATGTACATTAATGGAACAAAATAGAGAATCTAGGAGCAGATATGCATATAGAAACTTGGTATTTAATACAATTGCATTGTGGTTCAGCTGGGAAAAATGGCCCATTCAACCTATGCTGCTAAGATATTTGCTATCCTTACTGAAAGATAAAATATAGATCCCTACTTTATGCCATGCACATAAACAGAATACACAGAAGTTGAAGACCTAAAAGGAAAAGAAAATAGAAGAATACCTAGTCAATTTATTTATAATATCAAGGTAGGAAAGATGACTTATTCAAGTCTCAAAATGTCATACCATAAAAAGGATAAACTGATATATTTAATGACATGAAAATTTAAAGAAATCTTCTTTATATCTTCTTAAAAGACATACAAATGAAAAGAAAATCCACAGAAGGAGATAAGTTATAGGCAACCTTTAAAAACATAAGTATTTTGAGTATTAAATAACTTCTATGAGGCAAAAAGGAAAAATAGGTAATCAACTGGAAACTGGGCAAATGATATAAATAGACAAGTTATGGAAGAAAATATTTGAATGGGACACCTGGGTGGCTCAGTCAGTTAAGCGACTGCCTTCGGCTCAGGTCATGATCCCGGAGTCCTGGGATCGAGTCCCCTATCGAGCTCCCTGCTCAGCGGGGAGCCTACTTCTCCCTCTGCCTGCCACTCCCCCTGCTTGTGCTCTCTCTCTGACAAATAAATAAAAAAAATTTTAAAAAATATTTGAATGACTAGTAAACATGAAAAGATGCTCTAAATCACTAGAAGTCAGATAAATGCAATTAAAATGTATAGCTTCTCACCAATTAGATAGCAAAATTAACATTTATAGAATTGTGTAACATCAAGGATTGAGTGTTTGGGAAAATTTTACTCAAATATTTCTACTGGAAATATAATTTGGTTCAGGCATTTGGAGAAAATTTGGCAATAACTAGTAAATTTGAAGATGTTTATGTATGACACATTGTCCACCACTAAACACATTTTGTAGAATTCTCATACATGTAGGCAAGAGACATATAGAACTATTCCTTGCAGTATTGTTTATAACTGAAAAGGGGATAAACAAATTAATTATTGATTAGTAGGAAATGAATAACGAAATTGTGTTTTTTCACATATTAGAATACAAATGCAAAGCACTTATTATTGAAATAGAGATATATGTAACAATATAAATAAATATCAAAATATTTGGATGAAAATTGAGCTAAAAAAAGATATGCTTACTATTGTGTTATTTATGAAATTACAGAAAATGTAGACTGATATTTACATAGATATATTTAAATATATCTATGAATACATACGCATATACCAAAGCTTTAAAAATTTAATGGATAATTAATAGTTATGTTAAGTGATAACTAAACTCTGGGGAAAAAAGGTTGGGGAAAGGATCAAGGAATTATCATGTTTTAGCTCATAAAAAGGATATCTAAAACATACATGGAAAAATGCTGATCTATATTGATCATAGAAACATTGTTAGGTCTCTTTTTAAAATAATCTTGTTTGATATATTATATAATTAAAATTTATTAACAAGGTACTATAAAATGCTGCACATATTTTAAAAAATGGTAAAAAAAAATGTAAGGACAACTAATTGTCATACTTTGTTTCTCTGTAGTCTATTTCTATGTGTGTATTATAATCAAATAAAATTTACCATGGTTATCTTTTATTTCATATTTTTTCTTTTTTTCATATAAAACTATACCAGAGATATTAACAAACGTATGGTACACACAGACAATGACTCAGGTATTACAGGTTCTTCTATTCTTTGCATGTAAGGTCCTGTGAACACATTTTGTTCTTTTATATGGAGTAGACACATTAAGTCAGCTTAGTGTTGCAAGATTCCCAGTAGTTTCCCCTGTACTTAGAACAATGGCCGGCATTCAGTGGGGGCTTAAAGATATAAATGAATATTTTGACATCATCTTAGAGCTAGTACAAATTGCATATTTAGAGAGCGTCACTGCCAAGAAGCATCTATCACTGTTCTTTTATAAGGAAAAGTTTCAGAGATCAACAGTCAAAATATTTCATGCAAGCTATTACGGAGTAACAGGTCAACTGCAGATTAGTGGTGAAGAGGAAGAAAATGTGTAGCAATCTGATTTATTATCCAGTGTATGACATGTAGTTATTTAATATAGTCTATAAACGAAAGAGAGATAACTGCGTAAATA
Source organism: Phoca vitulina (assembly GCF_004348235.1). Lineage (NCBI taxonomy): Eukaryota > Metazoa > Chordata > Mammalia > Carnivora > Phocidae > Phoca > Phoca vitulina. The sequence continues at coordinate 48,714,997 of NW_022589704.1, forward strand.
GAAAATAGAAGTAGTTACTCAGGGATGACAGGATATGTTTCATGTTTCTGCAATGTTTAGTTTTAAATGATGTCCCATTTCACAGGAAAAAAATTAGAGTGGGTTTACTTCTCAAATTATGCCATCACATGCCTGATACATTTACAGCACTTGATGTCTATATGAGTCACCATATAAATGGTTTTAACCTTTTCTTATTATAAGAAATGGTTATTTTGGGTTGCATATATTACCTCTTTATCTTTTTTTGGGACACAGTAACACAGAAAAGGAGACAGTGACTTATCATATGCTTTAAAAATAAGGACACAAAAGAATGGATGGAGAGACAATCAGAACATACTGACGTTTTACCAGAGTGAACTGCAGTTGAGTATTTTTAAACTGGAGCATAAGCTCAGGTTAATTTAGAAGACTATTACCTGGCATTCATTTCTCTTAAAGAAAAAAAAAAGAAAGAGTATATAATTAATGACTTTTCTTTGTCTTATTTATATTTTATTTTACTTTATTTTATTGCTACTAATAATTTATTGAAAAGACAGCAAAAAGATATTTGGGTTTTTAAGCTATTTTAGTACAAAACTGAAGAGTAGTTTTCAATCTAAAGCCCCTATCCTAGTAGTAACTTTCACTAGCATGCTATTGTTCTCCAAATGCATCCTTGTGTGCAATTCTGTGCATGTGCATGTGCATACGTGTGTGTGTTTGTGTGTGTGTGTATGTTTGGATACAGCTGGAGAAGAGAGAAATTCACTCTTGACAAGAAAGAAACAGCAGCTACATTTGCTAAGTTCTGTTTCTATAAAAAGAATACCTGCTAGCCTGCTGACATGAGGCAGACTAAACTGCAGTGTTGAAAGATTAAGGCCAGCTGGTGTTTTTCCAGTTGATTTGCATTTTTGGAGCTCAAGGTGATCCCCTTGTATTTTTAAGGGATGTTCATGACTCAAAAAGTTGGCATCTTAGGAGGATAGTAAAGTTACTTCTATTAAAGACATAAGAAATGAAGCCTGAAAAACACAAATAGAAGCGATTAACATCAAAGAGGCTAATTGCAATAATTGCTATATGAATGTTTACCTTGTTGATTAAATCTAACTATTTATAAATGGCCTAAGTACAATCTTTATCTTGAAGATGTGTGGGAAGGGTGCAGGAATGTGGAGAAAGAAATTATATCTCTGTATTGGAAGGAAACTTTCCAATTAAATGAAAATGAAATTTGTAATAAAAAATTGGATTAGATTCAAGGAAAAACTAGCTCTGCAAGCCTATTAGGCAAAACATTACTTTATCTTAATTCCATATCTTATGTACAATAAAGACAATTATTTTCCACTCCATTCATATTTTCCCTCGTATCCCCACCCCAACACACATACCACCAGCACCACTTTTAGGCCTTAACTCTTCTTTAATATTGCCAGATCTTACTTAACTTCACAATTCCAGGTTAATGTATTCTGAGAGATAGGTATGATTATATATTTACAGAGGCTATTTGTTTTATGGTTGACCTATATTTACATTTGCTGGTTACTGTTTACTGACATAGAAAATTAATTTCAGTGAACTTTTGTAAAATTTTAATCACATTTATTTTACTCAAGTTTGAGTCTTATGTCTTCTTCATATGTTGTAATGCTATAAAGCATTACAAACATTTCAATTTTAAGCTATAGATTGAAAAACTCAAATCAGATCAAGATTAGCAATTTACACATATAAGTAGAAACTACTGCTTAAAAGTATTTTTAAAGAAATACCACTCCAGGGGTGCCTGGGTGGCTCAGTCGTTAAGCGTCTGCCTTTGGCTCAGGTCGTGATCCCAGGGTCCTGGGATCAAGCCCTGCATCGGGCTTCCTGCTCAGCGGGAAGCCTGCTTCTCCCTCTCCCGCTCCCCCTGCTTGTGTTCACTCTCTCGCTGTGTCTCTCTCTGTCAAATAAATAAATAAAATCTTAAAAAAAAAAAAACACTCCAGCAGATAATGAAAACAATCTTATATTAAACATCAAAAGCACAGACTTAAGATCACACTTCACAAATTGATTTATACTCACTTAGTGAGGTAATGTATATTTTTTAAGCACATAACAACCAAAATTATAGTTACTTATTATTCTGTGAACACTAGTTAGAGAAACATAGAATGCATTTCCTATTTACTGTGAACATGTTTAATTACATGACTGAAGAGTGGAAAAATGTGTTAGAGGTGATTTTTCTGTAGAAACCAAGTAGACAAAGACATCAGCGAAATTTTATTTATTCCTATTGGACTTCCAGCAATTTGATTTTTTTTTTCAAAAAAGCTCTCATTTCTTTTTTTATTTTTATTTTTTTATTTTTTTTATTTTTTTATTGTTATGTTAATCCCCATACATTACATCATTAGTTTTAGATATAGTGTTCCATGATTCATTGTTTGTGCATAACACCCAGTGCTCCATGCAGAACGTGCCCTCCTCAATACCCATCACCAGGCTAACCCATCCTCCCACCCCCCTCCCCTCTAGAACCCTCAGTTTGTTTTTCAGGGTCCATCGTCTCTCATGGTTTTTATCAAGTAATAGTCCTTGCCTAATATTTAAATACTTAAAAACAAAATGACTCATATGAGAATTAGTCTTCAGCCACTACATAGTGTTGGACTATAAAAGCATATATTTTTGTGCAGAGAACTGTGGGTCTTTTTTTTTTTTTTTTTTTTTTTTGCTTGCAATTGGGGAATTCACTCTATATGTTTGTCAGTTGTTTTATCTATACATGGGTGCTTTTGTCTCTTAGATGCAAAGGCATTACATTTCATGGTTCCATCAAGTATATGAGATGATTTCTATTTAAATTATGCCTAGAAATAAAGCCAGCTCATTGATGATGGTATAGAGATATTTTGCCGGCCATGGACCACCATGAACACAAGTATCTTCAAATTGTAAATTATTTTAAGCCTAAAAACTGGAGAAATATTGGCAAGGGTAAATATAATGAACTTTAAAGAATTTTTTTGACATGAAATATAATTTTGGTGGGTAAAATATTTTTAAAAATAATTATAAATACAATAATACTCTGATAAACAAAATTGCTGAACAGTAAACATGGCTTTAGATCTTTGAAAGCAATCTTGCAAATACAACAAATTTATAAATCCAAGAAATGAAAAGTATCTACTATGTGCTTGGCTCCATAGATACAATAAAGAATAAAACTGGCAGCTCTTCCTAAAATTCATGGTTTTGTATGATTTAAGATCACTTTATGGAATATAGTGGTTAAAACAACTTTACAATAACAGCAAATTTAATGTCAAACTTTGGAATAATTAATTCATTTAGTTAAGACTAAAGATCATGTCTTGCTAGATTAAATCTGTCTTCACTTGTTTCAAAAAAACCAAATGGAAAGGTGAAAAAGTTTCTTGATTCTAGTAATTATTTAGTCTATATAAGTACTTTCATTCCATACATATGAGTTAGATAGCTATATATTGAAAGATTGAATCTCGTCTCAGAAAAATAAGTTGGAATTAATTTAGAGTGAAGATGGAACAGATAAATTTATTCAAAACTTGTGAGTTTTAGCCTTAATCAACTCATTGTGTGTTTCAGCTTTGAATAATCATATATTTTGTGGGCTCATAAAAATTATATTTCAAATATTAGTAAGCTACTTGAAGTCTTGGTTAAGAGTAGCCTTGTGGGGTGCCTGGGTGGCTCAGTCGTTAAGCGTCTGCCTTCGGCTCAGGTCGTGATCCCAGGGTCCTGGGATCGAGGCCCGCATCGGGCTCCCTGCTCGGCAGGAAGCCTGCTTCTCGCTCTCCCACTCCCCCTGCTTGTGTTCCCTCTCTAGCTCTCTCTCTCTCTGTCAAATAAATAAATAAAAAAATCTTTTTAAAAAAACAAAAAAAAAAAAAGAGTAGCCTTGTGATAACCTCAAATTGGAATTATTTGAACATCTGGGACTATTTAGTCTGAGGGAAAGCAATTTTAAAATGCAACATTGAGGGGCGCCTGGGTGGCTCAGTCGTTAAGCGTCTGCCTTCGGCTCAGGTCATGATCCCAGGGTCCTGGGATCGAGCCCCACATCAGGCTCCCTGCTCAGTGGGAAGCCTGCTTCTCCCTCTCCCACTCCCCCTGCTTGTGTTCCCTCTCTCACTGTGTCTCTCTGTCAAATAAATAAATAAAATCTTTAAAAAAAATAAAAAAAATAAAAAATAAAAAAAAATAAAATGCAACATTGAGTCATAATATTCCTTAGTTGTGACTTTAAATTCATTACACACACAACAAAACCATGACTTTCTGCAGTATATATTCTAGCCAAGTAAACCGAGAAGTATTTCATGTACTAATGAACTATTTAAAATTGAATATATGTAAATGCATATTAAAAAGTGAAGATTGGTGAGAAAAGAGGCTTTAATGGTTATTAAGAACCCATTTTTGTTTATTAGGTAAATATAGATATTAAAAATACCATTAATGTATACTGGTAAAAAGATGAAAATGGGAATATCCTGTAGCACTCTAATGTAATGGAAACATGGACAAGATAGTCTTAGTAACTTAGCTTTGAATATAAATTTCTCAAATTACCAACTGCGAAGAAGTTAAATTTTTCTGAATCACAATTTTGCGATCTATAATGTGGAATAATAGTGCCTTCTGATAAAGTTGTGAGGACAAAATGAATTGAGACTAAACAGCGTTTACCACACTCTTAGCAAAATAGCAGGCGCTTAATAAGTGTTAGTTCCTAAACTAGCTAACAACATTAAAACAGCATTTTATTTTTAAGTGTAGGCCATTATTAAGAGTAAACTAGATGAAATTTTATGATAGATTAAGATGTAGAGAACTGGACAGACAGTCCTGTGTAATCTTATTTGCCTTGCCATATCATAGCAAAAGAAGTTACAAGGTAAAGTAAGAAAGAAAAAAAATAGATAACTCTTGAGGGTAAAAATAATTATCAGAATCCTTTTCATTTTTTCTAACATGGTTACTAGATTCTGAAAACCTGAGGGTGACAATGGGGATGCTCATAACAGTGACATGATAATTTTGATAACGTGTCACTTCTTGTTCTTTTGGCCAAGATCAAGTGTAATACTTTTGATAATACTACAATCATTTCTTTCTTTGAATTCATGTCATGATCTTTAAGGAGAGAATTTTCAACTTGAAACTGAAAAGTTGTTGTAACTTTGGTTTGAAAACTGGCAGGTGTAATACTGATGTTTATTAGTAGCATATTCACGCTACCACAAATTTAAGCTATTAATGAGTACCCAGAAGTTAAACATCCTTACCATTCATTTTTTAATCATTTATTTTTAAAAGTTTTTATTTAAATTCCAGTTAGTTAACATACAGTGTAATATTAGTTTCAGGTGTACAATATAGTGATTCAACACTTCTATATAACACCTGGTGCTCATTACAAGTGCCCTCCTTAATCCCTATCACCTATTTCACCCATCCCCCCACCCACCTCCCCTCTGGTCACCATCAGTGTATTCTCTATAGTTAAGAGTCTATTTCTTGGGGCGCCTGGGTGGCTCAGTCGTTAAGCGTCTGCCTTCGGCTCAGGTCATGATCCCAGGGTCCTGGGATCGAGCCCCACATCGGGCTCCCTGCTCTGCGGGGGGCCTGCTTCTCCCTCTCCCACTCCCCCTGCTTGTGTTCCCTCTCTCGCTGTGTCTCTCTCTCTCAAACAAATAAAAAAAAAAAAAAATAGTCTATTTCTTGCTTTGCCTCTCTCTTTTTCCCTTTGCTCATGTGTTTTGTTTCCTAAATTCCATATGAGTGAAATCATATGGTATTTGTCTTTCTCTGACTGACTTATTTCACTCACCATTATATCCTCTAGCTCCAGCTATGTTCCACAATTATATGGCCATTTAATCTTTAACAAAACAGGAAAGAATATTCAATGGGGAACAGAGTCTCTTCAACAAATGGTGTTGGGAAAACTAGACAGCTACATGCAAAAGAATGAAACTAGGGGCACCTGGATGGCTCAGTAGTTAAGTGTCTGCCTTCGGCTCGGGTCATGATCCCAGGGTCCTGGGATGGAGTCCTGCATCAGGCTCCCTGTTCTGCGGGGAGCCTGCTTCTCCCTCTCTCACTCCCCCTGCTTGTGTTCCCTCTCTTGCTGTCTCTCTCTGTCAAATAAATAAATAAAATCTTAAAAAAAAAAAAAGGAATGAAACTAGACCACTTTCTTATACCATGCACAAAAATAAGTTCAAAATGGATGAAAGACCTAAATGTGAGACCTGAAACCATTAAAATCTTCTCCATTCCTTTTTTTTGAGAGAGAGTGAGAGTGAGAGGCTTGGGGGGGGGGGCACAGCGGAGGGGGGGAGCAGCAAAAGGAAAGACAGAATCTTAAGCAGGCTCCACCCCCAGCATGGAGCCCTTGGTAGGGCTTGATCTCATTACCCTGAGATCTTGACCTGATCCAAAATCAAGAGTCAGACACTTAACCGACTGAGCCACCCCGGCGCCCCATCTCTCCATTCATTTTAAAATTATGTAGACTACTTATTTAACTTAGGAGGTCTGAGAAAATTCCTGTACTTACCTCCTTTAACTTTTTTTTTTTAATTTAGGCAAAATTTGCACAACAGTGAAATGCACAGATCTTAAGCTTAAATTTGATAAGTTTGAAAATGTATAGACCCATATAAACAACACTCAATTCAAAGGGCAGACATTTCATCACCCCATACAGTTTCCTCATGGGACTTTCCAGTAAATCTCCATCTCCCACAGGTAACTCTTGTACTGATATCTTTCATAACATACTTGATTTGTCTCAACTGGCCTACATAAAAATGGAATCAAAGAGTATGTACCTAATTGGCATTTATAGAACTTTTCACAAAAGAACAGTAAAATAAATATTCCTTCTGAGTTAACATGAGGATAGACCATAATTCATCCTATACAGCAAACCTGAAGAAATTTAAAAGAATAGAAACTATAAAAAGTATGTTCTTGGACCATAACAGAATGAAATTGGAAATCAGTAACTACATACATATGGAAAATCCTAAGTATTTGTATATGAATAAACATACATTGAAATAACCCATGGGCCTAAGATGACATTTTAAGGAAAATTAAAAAGAACATTTGCAATTAATGAAATTTAAAATATGGCAAAATTTATGGGATACCACTAAAACACAGCTTAGAGGTAAACACGTAGCATTAAACGCTTGTATTAGAAATAAGAAAGGTCTCAGTACTGTAATCTAAGATTTTATATTACAAAGAAAAAAAGTGAGAAAGAAGAGCAAAACAGACATAAATGAACAGAAGTAAAGAAATAGTAGCATAGAAATAAAATGAATTTGACAAAAAAATAGTAAATCAAACCAAAAGTTGACTTCTTGTTTTTTAAGATTTTATTTATTTATTTGACAGAGAGAGACACAGCAAGAAAAGGAACACAAGCAGGGGGAGTGGGAGAGAGAGAAGCAGACTCCCTGTGGAGCAGGGAGCATGATGTGGGGCTCGATCCCAGGACCCTGGGATCATGACCTGAGCTGAAGGCAGACGCTTAATGACTGAGCCACCCAGGTGCCCCCAAAAGATGACTTGTTTAGAAGATATAAGAAAGTTAAGACAAATCTACCCATACCAGGGATGAAAGACAAAATATCATTACTGATCTAGGGACTTTTAAAAGGTAATAAAGGAATACTACAAAGAACTCTTGCCCATAAAGTGTACAACTTAGAATAAATGAACCAATACCTCCTTGAAAGATACAAAGTTCACTCAAGATGTAGATAAACAAATTAGTCCTATATCTATTAAAAAATTCGTTTTTTAATCAAAAGCATGCCAACAAAGAAACCTCCAGGCCATATGTTTTCACTGGAAAATTTTATCAAATGTTATGCAAAAATCCTAAGCAAATTATTATCAAATAACACTCAAGATATATAAAAAGGGTAACACATCATGACAAGTAGGGTTCAGTGTAGGAAGGATTGTTTACCATTCAAAAATCCATCAATTTAATTCACCATACTAACAGACTAGAAAAGAAAAGCTCTGTAATTATTTCAATAGATTCATAAAAATCCATTGACAAAATTTAACATCCACTCATGATAAAAAAATAAAGGAAAGGAAACCAGTCTTTCTGCAAACTTGGAACAGAAGTGTCTTAACCTGACAAAGAACATCAAAACCAGACAAAACAACTACAGTGAACATAATTTTTAATGCTGACTGCCTGAATATTTTTCCTTTTAAGATTGGGAACAATAAAATGAAATGATGTCCACCCTCCTCCCTCTACTGCTATTCAACATGGCAGTCCTAGCCAGTGTGACAATATAAGAAAAAATAAGACTTAAGATTAGATAAAAGATCGGATTGCATAAAAATGCAACTTTTGTCTATGTAGATGATATGACTTTCTACTTAGAAACTCAAAGGAATCTACCTTGAAAAGTATAGAACTAATTTTCATGGGTTTATATATTTGTTAGGACTTACTGTACAACACTACATATTAATAACACCTCAATAAACTTTAAAAATATAAATGCCATGAACTCTCAGCCAAAGAGATTGACGTATGGTTCCCAATAAAGCAAACAAATCAAATGGCTCCAAAGCATATAAAAAGAATTTTGTCTCACTAAAGTAGTGGGATTATATGAGTTTCATGTTAATAAACGGTTTTGAAGTACAGCACACATAAGGAAATTTAAAGAAATTTTAAGTGTGACTTTGATTCATCATCAAGGAAACAACCCCATTTAACTACCTCCCAAATCAAAAGAGAACATTTTTTTAAAAGATTTTATTTATTTATTTGACAGAGAGAAACCCAGCGAGAACAGGAACACAAGCAGGGTGAGTGGGAGATGGAGAAGCAGGCTTTCCGCTGAGCAGGAAGCCCGATTGAGGGCTCGACCCCAGGGTCCTGGGATCATGACCTGAGTGAAAGGCAGACGCTTAATGACTGAGCCACACAGGCCCCCTCAAGAGAGAACATTACTAGTCTCCTGAAAGTTCCTATTGTGCCCTCTGCCAAACTAACCTCTTCCAATTTTGAAGCAGATTGCCCAAAGGTAATCATTATGCTGTCTTTTGACAGTTACAAGTTCTTCTGCTTTTGAATATTACATAAATGATATGGAATAATATGTATCCTTTTGTATCAGGCTTATTTCACTTATTATTATATTTGTGAGACTTACAACATTGATAGAAAAAAATTACAATATTTATTAAATTTCCAAATGCATAACCCCTTACTTAGTCTCGGCAATGTACTGTGACAAATTTATCCTACAGTTATTCATACACATATAAAGTGATCCTTTTTAAAAAGGTATTAATCTTCATTGTAATCACAAAATGAAAATAGCAACAAAAATCAATAGAGAACTGATTCAATATTTAATGGTATCTACATGGAGTGGAATATTATAAAGCCTTTTGAAAAAAATGAGCCCATTCTTTTTAAAGGCACAATTAAAATATACACATGTTATATATGTATAAATTATCTCTGTAGTAATAATAAAAAAGTTGTCTCAACTAAGGAAAATAGGTAGGAAGAAATTGCATTTTTCAATTTATCTGTGGTTCATTTGTATCTTTGGTTAAATGAAATGGCTTAAAAGTCACTTTTAAAAATTGGAATTCTTAAACATAGATACCCTAAGGAATGTTGTTAGATGCAAAACATTTTTAAATTGCTTGCAATCTAGAAAATAGTTGCAAATGAAAATTTGGATTATTATTTATTGTACCTAATTAAAATGTAGTGTATTTCACAATGATTTCTATAGCTTAACTTATTTCTCTCTTCTTAATAGCTCATGTTAATCCTTTCACTCTCCCAGATATGCCAAAAACACAATAATAATTTTAAAATTATGAAGAAGTTATATATGGCAAACATTTTAAGTTACTCAACAAACACTAGCATTTTGAAAACAAAAGGATATGTAAACACTCTGTGGACACATTGGTTTGAATCTGGAAATGTAGATATAACAATACCGAACTCCATATTTGATCCATTTTTGCCATGCCTGTATTGAGCATGTAGTATATTCTAGTGCTGATTTTTAGAGGTTATTGCTTTTTATACTCTGCAGAACTGTTTGAAATGTCAGAGAAACATTGTGATAGCTTGTAGAAACAAACGGAAGGTCACTTTTCCAGGTTAGTTCACTCAATTATTATTTATTTTAGTCTTATTTCCAATGGGTCATATTGAACAAGAAGGGGAATTTCTCAGTCCTTTAGAATGTGAAGTAGAGGACACAAGGGAATGGACTCAAGCTACTTTCTTCTTAATAAATGTAGGTGATCCTTTGAAGCACATGTATGTTGTTATATGGATACTTCTTTACTGACATGGATAATTCCTCCTTGTGAATCATGGTTAGTGTCTAAGAAGTGCAAGATGAAAAGATCTGGGGGCACCTGGGTGGCTCAGTTAGTTGAGTGTCAGGCTCTTGGTTTAGACTTGCATCATGATCTCGAGTCTGTTAGAAGGGGCCCTTGTCCTTGTGACTTTCATATGAATGAAAGCCACATACCAACCATAAAAACTATTTTGGTCCAGTAGTCAGATGGAAAAGTATTTCTACTATATGAATCCACTAACATGGTGGCATGTTATGCCATGGTGGCAGCATTATACTACCTATATAACCATTCATCTGTCAATATAGAGATTTATTGTATTAAAATAGACAAGATTTCTCAGCTGATGTCAGCATTAAAAGGAACTTTTATTGAATGTGAAAAGGAAGTCCAAATCACTTTCACAATTTAAGGAAGTGTGATTAAATCAAAATAAAACTATTTACTTCTGGTTGTGACCTGAATAGAGTTGTTAATTCATATGCAATCAAATTATGAAAAGAGCAAATGGGTTATAAACAACTTAATGCAGATGTTCAACTAAGAATATAGCAAGGATTTAAGCTTCAATAATGTCTCAAAATATAACCTATATTTAGAATTTTAAAATAACAACCTAATTTTGCAAAGATAATTCCAGACTTCCAAATTATATGATAAACTATGTGTACTGCTTGCCTCAGTCCCTTCCTGCAGAATTTTATTAAAATATCCAAAGAATACAGAAAAGAAGAATTCTGGAAAAGCACTGGAAAATAGAGAATTGTACTAGAAATGAAAGATCCTTCAAGGAAATTATGGGATGTATGTTGCCATTGAACTGGACTGAAGGAGATTATGAAAGTTGACTTAGAGCTTCCATTCCACTGTAAAACCCTGTGACCTGTAAAGATATTTAGGGAATTCCAGAGGATTTCAAGAGTAAAGACTAGAGGTAGGAAATAGCATTAAGCATACCACTTGGAATTTGTTTTATACCTTGGATGAGAAGAATTTTAAAGCAATGACACTCCTGTATATAGGGGGGCTTTTACAATAACTAAACAAGCAGACAGTTGTTAGGTGTGAAGGGCTTGCCCTCGCCAGAAGGTTAAGTACAAAAACTCTTGCAGAACTTGCCCTTTTTGAAGGAAAGATTTGAGATGCTGGCAATCCCAATCAATGTCAGTGGAAGATCCAAATAGCCCAATTAAGCTACAAAACAGATAAAAGTCTTAAAAATGACAGAAAATATGGACAAGAAGCCCTGGGTGATACCCTGTACCCACAGGACTTTGATTTAATTTTACCACAGCTAGTTTAGGAGCACAGGAATGTATTAGCATTTATGATGCCCCAGGATACAGACCATGGCTAAAATAAGAAAAGATCAAAGAGATCAGTGGCATCAAGAAAGGCACGGGTGCCTGCTGGGACACTGGCATGGATGGTGGACCAGACAGAAAGTCATATCCAAAAGCTGGCTCTTGCCAGAGAGGCTACACTAGTCATCAGTAAGAAATGGCACAGCAAGGAAGTCTGTATGCTGGGACTACCATGGTTATAGGGTTCCTGGGTTAGTAATTACTGAGAGGTATAAATGTTTCACAAGCTGAGCTTTGGCTTAAGTTCTCAGAAGAAAAACAAAAACAAGAGTTGGATAGTGAGGATAAGCAAGGAGAATTAACACAATTGTAAGAAAACAACTAGCTAGGGCTCCATCACATATGAGTAAACAAAAACACACCCAAACACGCACATACAAGTGCATCCATACACACAACATGTAGCCATACAATGTTGCAATTTTAAAAAGAGGGAAAATAGTAATGCAGAGAAAAGATGTGAAATACTAAAAAAGGAAAACGTTATGAAATGGATCTTTCTGTTTTATTAAAATTCAATAAAACCCGAAAGTATGCACTTTGAGAAAGAGAGAGAAAAAATGAGATTTAAATATCAAGCAAAAATAAAATGGGGGCCTGAATGGAATATAGGTTGCAAAGCCAAAGTAATTTTTCTTTGAAATAATTAAAAGCAAAGTGAACACTGCTAAAAGTATAAACAGAAATGGGAAGAAAAAGCAAGACAATTCTATTTAGGATGAAGTAAGAGTCAAAGATTATAAAATGATCAGTTACCCTCCTGAACAGATCAATAGCTATTGAATAAGCTATTTTTTTTTCTCTTCCAAACAAACCAGCCACTAAAAGACAGAAGACAATGATGGTTTCATGAATCAAGTGTTTTATTTACTTTTTAATTTGATCTGATATAATTACTTATATAGTATCACTGATTTTCTTCCAAACTCGTAAATATTACATATTAATTCCAATGATGAAAAGTAGAGCAAAATCCCAAACTTTCTCTGCTTTCATCATTTCATCACCATTCCACCAACATAACCTATTTATTCATATAAATTTGATACAGCTACATACATAGATAGCATTGATTTTTCTATAATTTACAAATATTAAATCAAACCAGTATTCACTGGTTAATATGCAACTTGCTTTTTGACTAAAATATTATAGATGTTCTTCCAGCTCTAAACTTCTTTAGGTGTTCAGACACTTGGCTGACCAGACCCAGATTGATTACATTAGAATCTCTGGTGGTGGCACCCAAGCCATCAATATTGTTAAGATTTTTCCACATGATTCCAATGTGTAGACAGGGTTGAGAAAAACTTGATATGGAACAAATGCATGAGTTTTCAAAGCAATAAAAGAGGCCAGATGTGTATGTATTTACTATGATTTATCCATTGATAAACAGATCTAGTCTCCGTTAAGTAGCTGCCTCGGCAGCCTTCTCTGCGTTCCCCTTCTCCATTTTGTCACTTTGGGTTCAGGGTTGTTAACAGCTTAGTTGTTGCTTATTGTTTCCCTATATTCACACCTATATGAATACACCTTCCTTGAATTACAGTATTTTGAGTGTGTTATCTTTTTCCAAAGGCGCCCTGAAGAATATGCTATGAATGAATTGCCTTTGCTCCTAAGGCTAACCTTCTACTTGTAGATTAGCTCTCATATTTTTTTGTCTTCCTAAGAATATTGATCCAATAATTTTCTCCTCTACCTACTGCATCATCATTTTTTGCCCTTCTATTTGAAACAGAATAGTTCTATCAGAGCTATGGGAACATCTGTATTTAAGAACAATAATTTCTCCTTAAGAAAATCCTTCTTTTTTTTAAATTTTATTTTATTATGTTATGTTAGTCACCATACAATACATCATTAGCTTTTGATGTGGTGATCCACGATCCATTGTTTCCGTATAACACTCAGTGCTCCATGCAGTACGTGCCCTCCTTAATACCCATCACCGGGCTAACCCATCCCCCCACCCCGCTCCCCTCTAAAACCCTGTTTGTTTCTCAGAGTCCATAGTCTCTCATGGTTCATCTCTCCCTCCGATTTCCCCCCTTCATTTTTCCCTTCTTTCTCCTATGTCCTCCATGCTATTCCTTATGTTCCACAAATAAGTGAAACCATATGATAATTGACTTTCTCTGCTTGACTTCTTTCACTTAGCATAATCTCCTCCAGTCCCATCCATGTTGATGTAAAAGTTGGGTATTCATCCTTTCTGATGGCTGAGTAATATTCCATTGTATATATGGACCACATCTTCTTTACCCATTCATCTGTTGAAGGGCATCTCGGCTCTTTCCACAGTTTGGCTATTGTGGACATTGCTGCTATGAACATTGGGGTGCATATAGCCCTTCTTTTCACTACATCTGTGTCTTTGGGATAAATACCCAGTAGTGCAATTGCTGGGTCATAGGGTAGCTCTATTTTTAATTTTTTGAGAAACCTCCACACTGTTTTCCAAAGTGGCTGTACCAACCTGCATTCCCACCAACAGTGTAAGAGGGTTCCCCTTTCTCCACAACCTCTCCAACATTTGTTGTTTCTTTCCCTGTCCATTTTTGCCATTCTAACTGGTGTAAGGTGGTATCTCAGTGTGGTTTGGATTTGAATTTCCCTGATGGTTAATGATGATGAACACTTTTTCATGTGTCTGTTAGCCATTTGTATGTCTTCTTTTCAGAAGTGTCTGTTCATGTCTTCTGCCCATTTTTTGACTTGAATATTTGTTTTTTGGGTGTTGAGTTTGAGAAGTTCTTTATAGATCTTGGATACCAGCCCTTTATCTGTAGTGTCATTTGCAAATATCTTCTCCCATTCTGTGGGTTGCCTCTTTGTTTTGTTGACTGTTTCCTGTGCTGTGTAGAAGCTTTTTATCTTGATGAAGTCCCAAAGTTCATTTTTGCTTTTGTTTCACTAGCTTTTGGAGATGTATCTTGAAAGAAGTTGCTGTGGCCGATGTCAGAGGTTACTGCCTATGTTCTCCTCTAGGGTTTGGATGTATTCCTGTCTCACATTGAGGTCTTTCATCCATTTTGAGTTTATCTTTGTGTATGGTGTTAGAGAATGGTCGAGTTTCATTCTTCTGCATGTGGCTGTCCAGTTTTCCCAGCACCATTTATTGAAGAGACTGTCTTTTCTCCATTGCATATTTTTTCCTGCTTTGTTGAAGATTATTTGACCATAGAGTTGAGGGTCCATATCTGTGCTCTCTATTCTGTTCCATTGGTCTATATGTCTGTTTTTGTGCCAGTACCATGCTGTCTTGGTGATCACTGCTTTGAAATATAGCTTAAAATTGGGCAATGTGATGCCCCAGCTTTGTTTTTCTTTTTCAGCATTTCCTTGGCGATTTGGGGCCTTTTCTGATTCCATACAAATTTTAGGATCGTTTGTTCCAGCACGTTGAAAAATGTCATTGGAATTTTTATAGAAAAATTCCTCTCTTGACCCCACATCTCCTTTAGCTATCTTTTCATTTCTCTGCTTCTCTTTACAGCAGACTCCTGAAACAGTAATCTCTCTTCACTCACTGTGATCCTCTTGTGTGTGCTCTTTAAGCCCTCCTGACCCCAAAGGGCTCTTCCTGTCACATTCCATTCAAGCAGCTGTGGGGAAAGCCACCGATTATTTCCACACTGTTGAATCACATACTTCATTTGCAGGCTTCATCTTACTTTAAACCATCAAAATAATCAGAAATATTTTAACTATTTCTCCCTAAAACATATTTATTGCTTGGCATTTTGGGATAACTGTATCTTTCCCACATTATTTCTACTATCTCTGCCTTAATCTCCTTTGCTAGTACCTTCACTCACTGGGTTCTAAACGTTAGAGTGCCCTGACCTCAGACCTCTTTACTATACTCACACTTTCAGGTTATTCAAATAATTCCATGTATTTTATTTTATTTTTTTTTTAAAGATTTTATTTATTTGACAGAGAGAGAGATAGCGAGAGCAGGAACACAAGCAGGGGGAGTGGGAGAGGGAGAAGCAGGCTCCCCGCCGAGCAGGGAGCCCGATTCGGGACTCGATCCCGGGACCCCGGGATCATGACCTGAGCCGAAGGCAGACGCTTAACGACTGAGCCACCCAGGCGCCCAATTCCATGTATTTTAATGTCACCTGTAGGATGACTCTGCTCAGAACCCTCCAATGGCTTTTCATTTCACTGACAGTCAACAGCAAAGCCTTACAATGGTAGCAAAACACTGAGATTTGGGGCCAGCTACCTTTCTGACATCACATACGATTTCTACTCCATGTGCTCATTCTTCTGCCGCATCAGAGAAGCAATCAAGGTCACACCTTGGGGCCTTCGTGTGTCTTGTTCCTTCTGCTTTCTGCCAGATATCCACATGGTTCACCTCCTCACTTATTTCAGGGCCCTGATTAATATCCCCTCATAAATATGGCCTCATCTGGTCACTCTGTATAAAATAGCAATGTTCCCCACCTCTGCCTTCTCTGTTCCTATCACCCTACTTAATTTTACTTCAAGATGCTATCAACATCTAGAGCATTACACATTCAATTATTTATTTCTTTTCAGTTCCCCATCTCCTCCCTGCCAGACTATAAGTACTCCAGGAAGCCAAGAACTTTCTCTCCTGCTCTTTTTATTTACAAACCACTGCTTTCACAACATCTAGAATAGCATCTGCTACAGAGTAAGCACTCGAGAACATTGGTTAACTGAAAAGACTAATGAATGTTCATTTGCATTTCCTTGTCTGAGAATTACCTGTGTGCATTTTTTAAATTGTATTTTATGATTTCTAGGCATATAAGGAATTTTAACATTTCCCCTTTTCATGACAAATATTTTATCTTGGTTTATCATTTATATTTTAATTTAGTTTTAAGGTATCCTTTGCCATATACAAGCCTTTGATTTTTGATATAGATAAAACTGCCCAATTACAAAATAATTATAAGATACAAGTAAAATATGCCAGAATAAATGTCTTTTCATTCAGTTTCTTTCTCTCAACTCCATAGAATATGAGGACCTTTCCAAAATTAAAAAAGAAAATATCTACAACCCCAAATTAGAAATGTCTAGGATAAGCTAGCATGCTGAGAAATGACACATACTGCCTCAGGCCTCACAGAATAAAAGTTTCCTCAAAAGCTGAAGTCATTTCTTTTTTTTTTTTTTTTTTTTTAAAGATTTTATTTATTTATTTGACAGAGACAGCAAGAGAGGGAACACAAGCAACAGGCAGAGGGAGAGGGAGAAGCAGGCTTCCTGCGGAGCAGGGAGCCCGATGCGGGGCTCGATCCCAGGACCCTGGGATCATGACCTGAGCCGAAGGCAGACGCTTAACGACTGAGCCACCCAGGCGCCCCAAGCTGAAGTCATTTCTTGAGCAAAATTTTATCAAATATTTATTATATGTAACAGGGTAAGTGATAGAGATAATATTCAGAAATATTGTGTGTGAGACACCTTGTGATAAAAAAAGGAACGCATTCTTGGTGTCCAAGAAGAGAATATAAAGGCAAAGAGCAGCAAAATGAATGGATATATCCGTACATACCTACAAAGATCTATTAGTGTGTATGCATATGCATGTAGTCAGCCTCCAAACTTTGGTGGTCAGACTTTGCATCTCCCTCTTTTAAGCTCCATTAAATCTTCAAAACCTACCACATTTCCTAAAAATGAGGATCTTGCTTTTCATTCAGGATAATGTAAAATATATGTGTGTGTGTGTGTGTGTGTGTGTGTGCGTGATATATATATCAGGGTAATGTAATATATATTTATTAAATTTAATATATAATGTAATATATATTTACAGGGTAATGTAATATATATTTATTAAATTTAATATATAATGTAATATATATTTACAGGGTAATGTAATATATATTTATTAAATTTAATATATAATATTATATATTATATATATATATCATGCTGAGCTAGAATCAAAGTTGTTTGCTCCCCTATAATGCTGATTTTTCAATGCTGATTTTCATTCATTTTTCAAACAATTAAAATTATTTACCTGGCCTCTTTAGAAAAGGTTAGTCTGGTCTAATTCTCAAAAAATCCCATTCAAATTAATGCTATGACAAATTAATGTCTTCAATTTTGTATAGACTAAGATGTCAAAGGCAAATGGTATTTTAGTAGCTCAATAGCAAATGTTCTTTGTAGAACTTAAGAATTTACTTGGTTTTTGATGATAAAGTTACTTATAACTGTTTCTGGGGTATTTTCCAAGTGTTTGTTAGGTTCCTGAATTTCATATGCATATTTACATTATAACATATAGGGATAATTTTTAATGATTTAAAAATTATTAGGCCTCTAAAATATAATGTAAATTCTGGTTAAGAGAGAAATATTTTTGCAGGCAGTTTGAAAGACATGAAGCCCAATTCTATTCTAGGTTTTATTCATGACTCTCCTTGCAAAACTGCACACACTGAAATTTTTTTTTTAAAGATTTTATTTATTTATTTGAGAGAGAGAATGAGATAGAGAGAGCATGAGAGTGGGGAGGGTCAGAGGGAGAAGCAGACTCCCTGCCGAGCAGGGAGCCCGATGCGGGACTCGATCCCGGGACTCCAGGATCATGACCTGAGCCAAAGGCAGTCGCTTAACCAACTGAGCCACCCAAGCGCCCGCACACATTGGAATTTATTCCAGTGTCATGTCCCAACTTATATTTAGGATTGCTTCCAAATTCTGCCATTGAATAGATATTTGAAGATATTTCTCTATGTTTCAGAACTCCAGAATGAAGTCCCTGACAATGTTTTTTCAAACATTAAGATAAAGGCATCTCTTCCTTTGTGATCTTGATGTTTTCTCCTATTAGGCAATAAGAATCAAGTGTCTGATTATTATTTGTCATTCCATCCGTCTGAAAGAAGCTTAGCACCAAATTTACAGCAACAATTTTGGAATCATGATAATAATACTATTTATATATGCTTAAGTTTAATAATTTTAATCATTTAATTATATGTATATTATTTTAAAATGTATTATGAAATTCTGTTTAAATTTATTTTTTAAATTTTAGATATTCAAATTAGCAAAGACATCCCATGACTTTCAAATAACATATGACTAAAGATTACATTTTTATTTTCACTTGAGATCACAATTCATATTATTGTTTGATGAACTATTGGTTTTAAAAAGTTTTAAAAGTTGAAGAAACATATCTTTAGTATTTTTGAATTGCCACCGTACATCTATATCTGTATACTTTATTGTCTTATGAAAGAAATGTTTCCCATTTAAAAGAAATGATTTTAGGATTAGAAAAAAATATTGGATTACCAATAACTGGCAGATGTATTAAGTATTTAAGAAGAAAGTTAGTACAGCTATAAATGCACAAGGGAGAAAAGTATCAATTTTGAAAGCATATTGAAGAAACTTTTGTATTTAATGGTAGGTCACCCAGAAAAAAGTGTTCTACTTCCCATGATTCACTTAAGGTTTAGTTGTTAAAAATGAAAACTATTTGCCCTAAGCCATTTCTCATTAAAAAAAAAAAACTGAATTTTAATTTCTTGCAACAATCTCAGAGCACTAATTAAAATAAAACCTCCAATTAGTTTAATTTAAAATAATTCCTCTTGAAGCCTTGAGTCTCCTTGCTACTGGCTGACATGCCAAACTTGTATAAATACATCTTTCTCTTCATCTCAAAGTACAATTTTTTAATATCCCTAGAAAGATGTTGTTAGTGTAACCTCTGAGTCTGGAAACTTGGAATGTTATATAAAATTAAAAAATATGAAGAAACAAAGAATGTTTATTAGTTTACTAAAATCATTTTGAGAGCCTCTCAAAAATGATTTGCTTAAACCATCACTTATTATCAACTATGCTAATTTTAAGACACGTTGTTCCAGAAAGGCACTGTATAATGCTACGTGCATACCTACTACAGCTACATACATAGAAAGAAATGTGGTCAGTCTCGGGAGAATGCCCAGCATGTGTGTCTGATTAGCCGCTTGTGGCCATGCCAGTGTGATTTCGTAACAAACTGAACTTTGTAAGTGTTGAATCCCTGAAAACTGATTGATTTATTGATTGATTGAGGCTGAAGTTTCCTTTGCAAATTAAAATGTGCAATCCAAAAATCAAAATGCTTTACTCATGTCTTCTAAACATCTTTCCAAAACATCTACTATGCTTACTTCATGAGAGTGTAGCCTATATAAAAGTCTGGTAACAGCATATACCAGAATTCATCTGTTGAGTTACTGATAAAATACTTAAGTTACTTTTAATATGCACCTTGTTTGCATTAAGTACTGGCATAAAAAAGTTTAAACTTCCTCCCAGA
Organism: Phoca vitulina; assembly: GCF_004348235.1. Taxonomy (NCBI): domain Eukaryota; kingdom Metazoa; phylum Chordata; class Mammalia; order Carnivora; family Phocidae; genus Phoca; species Phoca vitulina. The sequence continues at coordinate 48,735,118 of NW_022589704.1, forward strand.
GCCCAGACTCTAACTTTGTTGGTACTTAAAAGAAAATGATACAAGATTCAAAAAATCATATTGGGGAAATGTTATTTTAGCTAATTTGTATTAAACAGACTCTATTATCAGACTTCCTGGTTGGAAATTCCTGCTGTAACCCTTCCAACCATGTGACCTTAAAAAATGATCTTAACATCATTAAGCTTCTGTTGTCCTTAAAAGTAAATAATAATATTATCTACTCCATGAAGTTTTTATGAGACTTACAGGATAATCTGTGAAGAGTACTAGATTGCAGTGCAGTTCTAAGGACAATCTGGTAAGGTTATCAGTGAATTCTTGATACAAATTGCCTGTCAGAGAAGTCCCTCACCACTTGCCTTCGTACCTTGCCACTCTCAGTCACTGGCTGGGAGCAGCCTGTAGGAAGTACGGGAAGCAAAGCAACAGATTTCAAAGCATATCAGCGGAGCCCTTGATCATTACATTCCCCACAGTCACAGATCTGAAAAGCACATTCTCATTGTCATCAAAATCCATCCCTTGAGTCACTCAGATCTACTCCTTCACACAGGTTTGGGAGGCAACTCTTCCATGGTTTCCATACCTCCCTGTTCCTGAAGAGCAACTGCCCAGAGGAGAGCAAGTGTGTGGGTGAACTGCAGTCTCCTTGCTGCGGCTTTTCTCAGGGGCTATGACCGATACTCATCTTCTCTTTCCTATGCACTCATTGTCTTTCAGGGCCACCACAAATGTGGTGGTAATGCAGCCATTATTGCTTTTCAATTTGCATCCAAATACCGAGTGAGCCATCTGTAAACCAAACGCAGGCTTTTCCCTGCTCTTTCAGCTGGTCAAACAAGACTTCTCATATAACCACAGGTGCAAACTAAGGGAAAGAGGGCCTGAAAAGTTGAATTCTTGCTATAATATATCTTTTTGGTAATCTGGGCATTTTTCTCAATTCAGGGAGTATTTACACATACAACATATGTATTCCTTTTACTGAAATGTTTACATTGGTTCCTAAAGCAAATTCAGCTTAAATGTGGATATAGCCTTAATCGGGTAATGGATGCAGGGTTGGTACCCAGGTGATCTGATTATTATTGCTATGTGACAATGCCAAATCTTTGTGACTTAATAATTTTATCTTGCTCACAATTTTGTGGAACAAGAATTCAGGAATTGTTTGGCCGGGAAATTCTTGCTTGGGGTCTCTCCGGCTGATGTCATCCAAGCGACTCAATTACAAGCTTGTCAATTGTTGGTTGTCAGCTGGAGTCTCAGCACAGGCTGTCAGCTGCAATGCTATTATATTGGTGCCTTCAGCATGGCAGGCTTAAGATAGCTGTACTTCCTACCTACTGAGCATCCCCAGCAGAGTTTCTGGTGAACGAGCATTCCAAGAGACTCAGGAGGAAGCTGCGTGGTCTACTGCGATTAAGCCTAGGAAGTTATTCAGTGTTATTTTCTCAAAATTTATTATACAAGACCATCACCTGCCTGCCAGAATTAAGGAAAGTGGACATAGACTCTACTTCTCAATGGGAAGAGTGTCAGAGATTTCAATGCCATCCTTAAGAACTACCACATCACGTTTCCTGAATAATATGTCTGCCTCCAGCTTTGCAAAAACCAGGAAAAAAAAACACATTAAAATAAATCAAACAGCTGTATCAATAAATCTTGTGCCACTGAGTTTTATACCCCCAGCAAGTTTGTATCCTGTGTCTCTCTGCATATTCTCATTTGTGAGAGCTTTGAATAACCAGATGGCAAGATGAAGACAAAAGCAAAATCCTTAGGTGAATTACATACACAACCATCAGCATTAATCAGTAACTTTACTGTCTATATTTAAAATAACTGTTCATGGTGTTTCATGGGAGCAGATATAATCATAATATTATGATGCTTTAACTTCATATGTATGATCAGTTCTACATTTTTTTTGCAATGGTTACTAGTAGGATTTTACAAAGCCCCCTGGCTTCATTTTAAATGAGCTTACTGATGTATATATTATTTATTTATAAAGTCAATCAACAAGATAAGAGGGTGCTTTCTGTACCAATAGGAGATACAAAGTCATAACTTATTTCAAGTGACTTAACTTAAACAAGAAGAATACCACTTCATATTTTGGTGTCTGACATTGTTTTTTGCATTAAAATATTTAAATTCATAGAGCTATATGAAAATGCCTTTATCTAAAGCATAAGTGAGCCTTTCAAAACTAAAGTGATCCTCCCACAACTAATTTTTATGTTCATAATAAATGCATCATGACTCAATTCTTTGAAAATACTGAACCTGTCACTCCTAAAAGTCTAAACTTTAAGATAAGCAGTACCACTCTACACAGAAGGAGATGTATATATGGATTTTGTATATCTAACACATAATTTTAATATTGTAGAAATTTTTTAAAGCTATGAAATAAAGTTGAGGTATAAACAAGGTTATAGTCTTGTTTTTGCTAAAGGTCATGCATAAAATTCTATAGAGAAGAACACCTTCAATGAGATGTATTAAATTATTTTCGTGTAGATGAATTTTTCTCTTTTATTCCACAAAAAGTATTTTTAGTCACTTTTAAACTTTCCATAGGGAATATTTTCACAATTTACTGTTAGCTTTTACTAATATCCATGGCATGATGAATAAATTCAAGAAGCAGCAAATGTTTCATGTAACAGAATTTTATATAGAGATTCTGTCCTTATTTTTCATTCAAAAAATATCTGCTTCCCCATAATCCTCCTTTATCTTATAAGAGAAATTCCAAAGACATATAGATTAAATAAGAAAGATATTCCATAATTATCACATACTTTATACTTGCTATCCTAGTCCTGAAGTCAGTCCAATTTCTAGCCTTTAGTTCATGGCACAAGTCAAGATTGAAATAGTAACATTGATGGTGATGGATAAACAGAGGGGTTCCTGATTAACCACTGGAGAGTGATACAGTCTATGGAAGCTATAGATAAGTCATCTCATTTCTAGAAAAGTTGGGCCATGTTCACACTGGAATAGGTATAGGCTTCTCCTAGATTGGCTCAAAGATTCATATTGGGTTGGCAGATATTTTTAGCCTTCTTTCTGTAGTATTTTGTGTACCATATAATGTATAGTAGGGTCAGAGATTCTCGGACCACTCCTCCAATATGGCAATCATACATCTAATTGCTCTTGGAAAAAGTAAAATAGGTCCAAATATGGCTAAGTCTCATGTTAGCCAGTAGTGACAATGTAATATATTTTAGGTATTTGACATTCTATTATAGTATTCCTACTTTTTGAAGATTTTCTTAAAAATCTTCCTTCTAAGTGTTTCTTTAGAAAATACTTTCCCCTCAAATTGAACAATTTACTTTTCAAACAGTAAACAAGACTCATAATCTGGAACCTCATAATATGGAAAAACTATCCAAATTTAAATATTTTATTAAAATATAAATTGGCTAAAGCTGCAAGAAAAATGTATTAGTAGCATCTATATTTAGGATTATTGTGGAAATAAAACGAGATGACTGAAAGAGTCAATGTTCAATAGATCATTAAAATTATAAGTTGTGAAGTTTATATTTCACTCTTTATAAAGTAATATGGTACTATAATTATTTAGAAAAACAATTTTTAAAAAATGTACTGGTAGAATGATTCTATTTTATTTTACCATTGAATCATTTGGGTATCATTTAAAATAACTTATTAAAATAAAAATATTTTTAAATAACCTGTATATTTTTAATACTTACCTTCTAAGTATGGAATATGCTAGTCTTTAGAAGCAGAATTTTTTAATGGTTTGAAAATTTTGAGATTTCTAAAGTCCAGGGGCCTAGGAAACTATAAGAAAACTGCCTATAACTGGGTACTAGTGACCTGTGTAACCTCTAAAGAAGTTTTGTGGCCATTCTTAGAATAAAGTATAAGTAACACCAAGGTATCCAAAAGTGCTGGGGAGATCAGAATACTTTTAGAATCATTTGGTTATTCTGAAGTCTTAATCTTGGCAAGATCTTAAACCTGGCTGTCAGAAGTACCCGACAAGTCAAACTAGCCCATGATAAAGGCATAGTTATTTTTTTTTCCTATGCCAGTTTCCTTCTAGCCTAATTTGGAAAAGCTTGTTACAAAAATAAACCTGACTAGTCAAATTAGTGCAATCAAATCAACTCTAACTCTCAAAATGGAAGAATTCAATAGTCTGACACTCCTTATCATTGACACTTTCTTAATAAGAAACCATTCTAATTTTGTTTTAAGGGGATAGTAGTAAAAGGTGTTTTTCTCAGCAAAAAATATAGGTCCTTTATGTTAGAATCACACTATAAAATGCATGCTGATTTGCAGTATCACATTCTGTTCCCATAGATAGAGTCTATCCAGGCCACAGCTGTCATGCAACCAAGAAGGAAGAGAATCTCCTAGTAATATTGAAAACATTAAAACACTGGTATCTAGGCACTGACTCACTCCATGATAGGAAAACACAATGAATAAAAGGACTATAGTGTGCACATTCTGACTAGAAATAAAATAAGGATGCTATTAAGAAAGTTTGCCAAAGTTAACATTGGTATTTGCAAAACACAAGCCTATTATGGTTCACATACAGACCCAAAGGATCTACAGAAGCACTGGAATCAGGGAAGGAATATTATAAGAGGACACTAAGTCTTTAAACTCGTATCATTAGTGATCTAAGCAATGAGAATAACTGAAATGGCCAATTAAATTATGTTAACCCCATGTAGATTGCTGACTTCTGGAAATTACAGAAAGAGCAAAGTTTATGCATAAGTCTATGAAAGGACTCCGAAAAGAAATTCAAATCGACCAAACTGTCTATTTGTTTGCATAATGGAAAACACAGAACTTCATTATGGAGAAAGCAGATAGTTTCATGGAAAATTTCCTAATAATATATCAAACAATTAAACTGATTGGTGCTATGGTAACAATTCTCAAGGCTATAGTGTTTAGTCTTACCACCTCATCAGGGTTAAAATGGCATCAGTATCTGTTAAGCTGCATCAGTATGATTCTGGAAAAACTGAAAGCACCTTAGGTGGGGACATTTTTACAGGAAGTTTGGGAACCTTTGATGTCATATGCCTCCTATATTTTGCATATATAGGGATCACAGTGAAAGGCAAATTTAGGGAACTGGTGATTATTTTAGTTTAACTAATGTTTTAGAAAGAACTGGGTTTAAAATTAAAGCAAATCTACTTATTCTAAAGATTTAGCGTTCAGATGAACTTGATAGGGCATAGGTCCTCTGAGCTCTCTGAACCAAGACATTACCTAAGACACAGACATTGTTCAACCTCCCTCGGGTTACTCTGTCAGAGTAACAGCATGACATGCTGACATAATGTTACCCTAGGGGATGAGCATTGGGTTCTTAGTTTTGTAGAATTACTTTATCCACATATTGGCTTGTTATAGTTTTAACCTCTAGTTTTCTCTTGAATATGTTTTTTGTACTTGTACTTATGTTTTGAGGTCTGAAATGGACATAAAAGACAGCTGTACTTTGGATTGTGGTATGATCTTGTTAAGATGATGTCTCTAATATAAAACAAGAATGATTCCATTGTTTTTTAATTTCTAAAGGAGTTTTACTTATTTTCTTTAATTTCTTTCTAGGGATTTAATAATAGGAAAAATTTATGGTGAATTAAATATAAGGCATAAAATTTTTGATATTGAATTAAGATTAATCTTATAGGGTCATGTGAATAATTATATAAACCCAATGGGTCATAATAAACTCTGTACCTGGGAAAAATAATTAAGACAAGAACAGAAATAGGGAAAATTTGACCTAGAAAAGATGATGGCTTTGGATTTGTGTAGCTAGTATGTCTGTCTACCTATTTCAAGTATATCTGGGGACAAAAGTTAAACAACTGAACACTACTCCTAGAACTGAATCAGAATATGGGAATAAAACTGTTATGCTAAATTGATCTTCACCTTCCTTAAAGAGTATAGACACAACGCTGGCAGTCTTTGATTTTTGATTTTTATTTTTTTGGTTATGCCCACTGATTAATAAAATAAAGGGAACTATATGAAATAAACAATTCTCTCTTATTCCCTGTGTTCTTGATTACAAAATAAGACTCTTCTAACATGACCACATACCTGGAGAAATTAGTAGCTAAGAAACCCTTTTACTTGTTTAGTCCCATGGGAAGGTGGAGGTCTTACCTAAATAGTGGAGGTGTGCTGAACGAAAACAGAAACATGACAGGCCCCTCACCCAAAATTTAGTTTGGATTTTGAGACTGATCATCATCAGCTACTCACACATACCAAGAAGCCATGAAACAGTTTATCATTCATATGATGAGTCTTTCTTGGGAGAGAAGCGTAGGCCTCACACAGGTTTAAAAAAAAAAAATGGCTTGACAGAGTTGGCTTGTATTTTTTTTGTGAATAAGAGGTAGGTGGGATGGAGATTCCCACACATGGGCTGGGCTTGATTGGTTTGAACTTCTGGCTCCCAGAGAATGGAGCACCTGGCCTTTCTTATCAGTTGCCCAAATGTAGGGCAGAAGAGAAAAGGGGAGTGTTGGGACTTGAAAGCTGACAGCACCCAAACATAAAAAATGAAGTCAGAACCTTTATTATAAGGTGGAAGTAAATTGTATTTGAGAAGAATTCCCTTCAAAAGAGACAGAGGGTGAGAATAGGTCATAGCAAGAAAACTACGTGTCTAAGAGATTTGATATGCAACGAACAACCTATTTAAGCAATACAGTATTGGAATATGAAACTGAAGTTCTGGGGCACCTGGGTGGCTCAGTTGGTTAAGCATCTGTCTTCAGCTCAGGTCATGATCCCAGGACCCTGGGATCGAGCCCCGCATCAGACTCTCTGCGGGGAGCTTGCTTCTCCCTGTCCCTCTGCCTGCCGTTCTGCCTGCTTGTGTGTGCGCGCTCTCTCTCTCTGTCAAATAAATAAATAAAATCTTTTTAAAAAAGAAATTGAAGTTCTGTTTTTAAAAGATGGGGTATGATCAGATTTGAGCACCTAAAATATGATGTTTCAGGGAAGAAGAATGCACACTTATTTAATTGAATAGGTATATGACAAGGTTAAGTAGTAGGGAAAATATAAAATACTGTATCTTTTCACTGTTCAGTTATTTTTTCCTTATCTTCACCATTTCAAAGTAATTTTTTTCAATGCACTGTCTTGTTTGTCTTAATCCTTTCAACTTTTCTCTTTTCTCATTTTATTGTAGACAGATGTTGATACTTAAACAAAAATTGCTGTTTGTGATTTTTAAAGACTTAATTCAATTCCACAAAAGGCTTCATTTAAAAACATTATAAAGAGAGAGAGAAAAACCAGGAAACAGACTTTTAACTATAGAGAAGAAACAGGCTGAACAGGTGATGGGGATTAAGGAGGGCACTTATGATGAGCACCAGGTGTTGTACGTAAGTGATGAAGCACTAAATCTATACCTGAAACTAATATTATATTGTATGTTAACTCAGTGGAATTCAAATAAAAACTTGGAAAAAAACATTAAATAATTATCTTTACTTTCTCTTTACTCTTCTACCTTAGTTTGGTTCAAACAATTGTAAATCTTCTCTAAGAATTCACTGAGACTCACAGTTTAGTGAAATGACACCATCACCCCAGCTCTCCCCAGAGGAATCCCAACTTAGAGCTGTAGATTAGATTTTACATTCACAAGACTTGGTGCAAAGAAAAAAAGTATTATTCTCGAAGTACGGTTACTTCTACAAATAAAAGTTCTTATAAAGATGCTACTGAAAATTAAAAGCTTGTTTTTGTTAAAACCCAGGAAGGAAATAACTGGATACTTCTTAAAATATAATTAGCACTGCATTTTTATGGGCTTGAGAATTCATATCTCAAATCATAAAGAAAGTCTAATTAGCAAATGAAATAAATACACTAGTTAGGTAAATTATTTTTCGTTTTCCCTTGCTTACCAGATACATGCAAAAGCACACCTCTGTTATTTAAATGAAAATATCTTGAGAAACCTTACAGTCCACCTGTCTCATTTAGTACTTGTGTGAACTGAAATGTGGTTAGAGACCATGTCTTGCCGATGTCTGGTGGGAGCAGGCCTGCCTGAGTGTGGAGTGTGAGTGACTGAGCAGTAAGAGAGAAACAGATCATCTTAAAGCCGCTGTACTGAGAGCTTGAAATGACCACATAATATAAATGTTGTGAGACAAGACTGTGACTGCTAGAAATAGCTATTTATTAGGCTGTTCTAATGTAAATGTTGTGGGAAGAAAAACCTAAGAGGTGGCCTCATAATTCCCCTTGGGAGGGAGGATGTCTTTGGTTAACAAAACACTTTGCGAGTCATTTTAATTGAAAAGATGGTTCTTAGGGTAGCACTCAAATAAATCAAAGAATAAACTTCTCTGAGGGAAAATGAGTAAGAGTGTAGAGGTTAGGTATATGCAAACTAGAAGAGAAAGAGGGGTCTGAAGAAAGTAGAGGGAGCTCGGCCATAGAACGGGAGGCTGGACCCAGATGGAAAGAGGACAACTTCAAATCCCCTGATGGAAGAGAAAAGAGAGTCCACTGACTTTTAAGAAATAGAAGGTCCAAATATGTCTAAATTTAATTTTGTATTATATCCTGGGCTGTGATGAAGTACAGTTTTTAGTATTGTTGTAAGTGATACCTTGGGGAATTGAGGGGGAAAAATGGACCATTTTTCTTTCACATAAAGGTGGCAAATAAGGAAATAACTATAAGAAGAAGGACATGAGAAATTACTAGAAGGCAGGAGAAGTCACAAATCTGCCTGAGAAATAACTGGTTGTAGTAAGGGGACTCTAAAATCCCTGGCAGGTATTTGAAAGGATGCAAGGCTTCCAAAGACACACAGGATATAGTCTGAGCTAATTATCTTTGAACACTAAAAGATAACCAAAACTGACATCTAATTATATAAGCTATAATTCCAGAGAACTCTGAACTGTAAACATAGTTTCTAAACCAGTATATGTTTGCAATACGAACACGTTAAAGGGAACATAAATAAAGGTTATGGTTTATAGAAAACCATTAATTTTGGACATTAGATATTTTTATTTAAATATTTTTACTGTATTAATAGTGCTTACGTTTGTGGCAGGCAGCTGTGAAATACAATTAAAATGTAAAATAAAATAAACTACATAAACATTTATGTCCTAATGAACATGATTATCACCACATGGGTTTAGATATATAATTTTATGAAAGTAATATTAAATGAGATAATACTATATATTCCTTCTAATACATCATAAGCTTCTTTTGTTTTTTATTTTATTTTTTTTAAAGATTTTATTTTTATTTATTTAACAGAGAGAGACACAGCGAGAGAGGGAACACAAGCAGGGGGAGTGGGAGAGGGAGAAGCAGGCTTCCCACAGAGCAGGGAGCCCGATGCGGGGCTCGATCCCAGGACCCTGGGACCATGACCTGAGCTGAAGGCAGATGCTTAACGACTGAGTCACCCAGGCGCCCCCATCATAAGCTTCTTTTAGCAAACAATTTTCTTTTAAAAATTATTTTTACATATAGTATAATTTACATACTCTTTTAATTTATGTTAGATCACAAAATATTTTTATATTTGTATATAGTTTTTATATCAGTAATGCAGACCCTATTTTATATAAACATACATATACACGTGTGTGTTTATATATGTATATGTAAGTATGTGTGTGTATATATATATATAAGCAATTCATAAATTTGATTTAAAATATCCAATAATTAAAAAATACAAAGAAAAGGGGCACCTGGGTGGCTCAGTCGTTAAGCCTCTGCCGTCAGCTCAGGTCATGATCCCAGAGTCCTGGGATCGAGCCCCGCATCGGGCTCCTTGCTCAGCAGGGATGCCTGCTTCTCCCTCTCCCACTCCCCCTGCTTGTGTTTCCTCTCTCGCTGTCTCTCTCTCTCTCTCAAAAAATAAATAAAAAGTCTTAAAAATAAATAAATAAATAAATAAATAAATACCAAAAAAAGCAATCTGTGTCTCCTGCTCTATTTCTACTTATCCCATTGTTTCTCAGTCCAATAGTACTTTTTACATGACTGAAAACATGTGGATTCACCTCTTTAAGTCTTAGTCCTCTTGTCTGTAAAGAGTGCTTTATTACCAACCAGAGCTGTTTTGAGAATTGAATGAAACAATAGATTTAAAACTCTGCCTGGTGTCTGGCAGACACTTGGTGCTCTCTCAGGACACATTAGCTATTACTAAATGCCTTCATCAGGACTGTCAATTGTTATAAAACCCACATTTTGGCATCTGTAAAGATAATAATAAGGCTTTTCTTCTTTGACATATTGATATGAATCATGTTAATTCTCTTCCTAGTAATAGCAAATACCTATTGAGTTCTTAATAACAGCTATATAACTAATAATTTGCAAATTAGCTAACTCTACATTTATGAATTGGCTTATTTCTTTTAGTCTTGATTTCTTTTTTTTCCCCAATGAGAAAGAGAATAAATATCACTGGTAGTATTATGTATATATTATGTGTGTATATATATACACACATATATATTATGTGTATGTATAATTCACTAATTAAATTAAATTGTTTTCAAATGGATATTATTTGGGACAAATTACTAAAATTGACAATAAAAGTAGAAAGAACTACTAAACTGACACAAAATTTGAAAAGGATAATTTATAAAAAAGATATTGAGCCAACAGGTTTACACAGTTACGATGATCCAAAATGTATATACTGTATCATTAGCTAATATAGAATTTAACTCATTTACAAAAACTACCCTGAATTAATGCAGGTAGCCAGTAAGGAGCTACAAAACTATAGGGGATTTTTTTAAGCTCGCTTTATTTATTTATTTATTTATTTTAAGATTTTTATTTATTTGACAGAGAGAGACACAGCGAGAGAGGGAACACAGGCAGGGAGAGTGGGAGAGGGAGAAGCAGGCTTCCCGCGGAGCAGGGAGCCTGATGCGGGGCTCAATCCCAGGACCCTGGGATCATGACCTGAGCCGAAGGCAGACGCTTAACGACTGAGCCACCCAGGCGCCCGTCATTTAATTTTTAAAAGATTTTATTTATTTATTTGACAGAGAGAGCAAGCATGAATGGGGGAGGGACAGAGGGAGAGTGAGAAGCAGACTCCCCACCGAGCAGGGAGCCTGATGCGGGACTCAATCCCAGGACCCTGGGATCATGACCTGAGCCGAAGGCAGACACTTAAGCAATTGAGCCACCCAGGTACCCCATTTATTAGCTCTATTTATATGAAAGCTACAGTTGTCACATATCATCCTAGTTTTAGTAAAATAGCAGATATTTAATTTGTGTTAAGTAGTTACATTGAGCTTACTCTGATAGCCTATTTTTCATAATTCTGTACCAGGCTTACTTTCACATTCCATTCTTCATAAATCTTTATCAGTGCTTCAGTTGCTTCTGACAGTGTAATTAGCACATATGATTAATCACACGTCATATCCTTCAACATATACATACAAATACACACACATATACAATATACAACTCGTATTCACAGTATTAAATAAGTATTTTTATTTTTATTTATTCAAAGAAGCAACTCTTGAGCTTACAAATTATATATTTTAAAAGGAATACATTGTCATTATTCTTCTTGTTCTTTATTTTTAGATCTTTCATTTACTTGTATTAAAAAATAAATAAATGTCCTTAATGTTATGGATTTGGCTTTGACTTCTACTTGGGCTGCAATGCTTACTTTGTGATATGGAATGCTCTTAACACAATTATTTTCTGTCACTGCAGTTTTACTTGTTCTCTGATTGAAGAATTCATTAGTAGAGTGGTTTTCTAATTGTGTTAATTGACTGATTGACTAATTACCAAGTAACTTGTTTTTATTTGTGCACAGTTTTATGAAAATGTCTAATATTTATTTTACAGGAATGTGTTTTCCTTGATCTTTTCATTTTGTGTTTATCAATATCTATTCTGAGGTCTGCTATGTAATTGTTGTTTCTTGGACACTTAAAAAAGACTATTAGACACTTCATCTAAAATGTCAAAATGGAGACTTTGTCACTAGGTTAGTTAAAGGATTTACAGTTGACTGAACAGACTTGAGAAGAGGCCAAGAGCATGAATAAACCTAGAAGAGAAATATGTTTTTTTTTTCTCTTTTGTTGAGAAAGTGGTTTTGGCAAAACATTGTGCCAGACTTTGGGTGGCTGTCATTTCTGACACTGAAATGGCTTTCCCTGCTCTACCTAACTTCACCAGACTGCCAACCACACAGTAAGAACAAATATACTCTAGGTGCCTTGTGACAATCAGTGGCTCATTCTCTGACTTAACAAACACTACCTAATTGAGCCTGGCAGAAATCCGCTGCCTCAGGAAGTCTTTTCTCTCAAGCAAAAATGGCAAACTGAAGGTCAAAGAGAAAGGTGATCGTAAAATTCATTTGCTGGCTAAGCTGGGACCCATTCAACAGTCAAAGGGGTTTTATTCATTCTTACTTTGGGACAATTGTCTTGGCCAAATTTTGAATTGTGGTCTTGTAACTGAGATCTAAATGTAGCCTACAGATATGTTGATGGATATTAAATTAGCTGGCAACAGTTAAAATCAGGAGAGTTCACATAAGAATTCACATTGCCAATTTCTCTGTAAAATTATCATGAGATACTAACACTGAATGTCACAAGTTTGGTTCTCTGGGAAATTCAGTGGGCAGGATGTTGATGAGGAAGTGCCCTTAGGATCAATGCTTATGAAAAGGAGAAACCAAAGCAAGTTAGTCTGAGAGAGGCAAGCACAATGACCCCATGGGGGCACTCTAGAGCTACAACTGCCCAAGGCAGTTCCATATTTATGTTCTGCCTCAAACAGGCATTTGATTTGTACTGCCGGATGTGAGATTATATTGGGGAGGCAGCCATCTGCAACTGAGACAATCCTTGCTGGGTCTGACAGCTGAAAGCTGCCTACAGAACTAGGCCACCAAGACCTTCCTTGAGGTGGTATTTTGATGGTACATTAACATCTTCACCAAAATGAATTATTACAGTTTGGAGCATCAGCTAGAGATGGGTGGTTACCTCCATGAGCTAGGGCAGCATTCCTAATATCTTCTACTTGCCAAAGCCTCCCCCATCCACCCCACCCACCCATTACCTCTTTGGCCTCTGTCTGCATTTGAGCCAGTGATGTCTGATCTACAGCAATAACTCCTGCTGTTGCTGTGGACACTGCAGAAGACACATTGTATTCTTTGGCCTCTTTTGCGCTCCTGAGCTTTGCCAACAACAGTGTCTTTTAGTTCTCTAGAACAGTGACAAAAGCAGGGGCTCACACCTGGTAACATACAATGCTCCATTTTTAATAAAATATTCTATGGGTCCCCTTGACTATACTGAATTAAATTCAGAATCGTGACTACATACATTTCAAAAAACGGATATTATGCCCTACATGTAATATAGAGGTGAAATTAAAGGAAAATAATTTATAATAACGTATTTTTATACATAAAAACTCAGAGATGATTATACCAGTAGAAATCCTGAGGCAGTCAGATGCTGGTATCTGAATGTAGAAGCACAGTGAAGACACTCGTTACAAGCATGGACTGAAATAATTACATGGCACGGGCCACTGAAATACCACAAGCAAGTTTCAAAGTGAGGAATGACTCATTCTCTCCCCTGAAAGATATCATCTTGTCTTGATCTACACAGTAATAACGTTACTGGAAAAATACATTGAGGACTAAACCTATTCAATAATACTTCGTATTTATGTGTAAGATGAAGTTAAAGTTCTAGTCTCAGCTATTAATAAATCAGTTTTACCTACATGAATAATTAGTGAGATATTCCAAGTGTGAGAGATGCAGAATGTGGGGCAGATTTTTGTTATGTAAGATTATTGTCAGTATCAGTATTGACAGATTTCTAGTATCTTTAGCACAAATGTCAATTGAGCCTTTCAATCAATAATTAATGCCCTCACACTGGAACACTTACGCTAATAACCACTGGAAGAAAAAACAAAAAACTAAACCAAAATAAAAATCCAAAAACCTGGAATCAAATTTACCAATCTGTTTGTCAGCACTTGCCTCATTTTACTGAATCCCCAGTGGTCCATTGTCTCTACTGCTTTAAAAGTTCTACCCTAGTTCCCAGGGATGATACAAATGAATCCCCTTTTTGTATTTCCCCAATACTTAGGATATTCTTAAAAACTGCAAAGAAAATATGCAAACATGTGAAATCATGCCAATGCATTTCTGGGAAGTTCTAAATATTTAATTCTGCAAATGGAAACATTCGTTTTATAAAGATCTTGTTATTCTAATTGATATTATTTCCTTCAGGAGAAAGCATTCTCTGGGCATCTATGAAAGATAATTTTGACTGCCATTTTTCCAATATGATTACAGAGACTTTGTTAAAATTGATTGGGAACTTTGGTATTATATTTAGAGTGCAGCCTTAATGTCCACAATATATAATGTGCACACTAATAAGCTGAATAGACTGAGGGCGGCAGCATGGTAATAAGGCACTGGCGGAAGACTTGCACTTCAGTCCCATTTTTGTCAGTCACTAGTTATGTGAACTTAGGTGAAATGTTTAACTTCTCTTGGCTCTGTTTTTCCATCTGTGAAATTATTGAGTTGGAAAACCTGATCTCTAAGGGCCCTTTCAGCTCAAAAATTCACTGACTCTGTTTTCATGATTACCTTTTCTACATTTTTCAGATGTTAAATTGGCAAGAAATTAGGCTTTGAGAATTTTTTTGGAAAGCTTTCAGCTCTATTTTGCAAATGCAGATGTTTGGTTACATACAGAATTTCCCTGATGCCTAATGATATATGACCTCAGCTGCCTTCAAGCAGATTATCCATCTGCTATCTTATGTTGACTCTGAAAAGATAATTTTAAAATGTCTTCAGGAGAGTAGTTCCATGGAATAGGACATATCTTGAGACACAGCCAGGCATGACCCATCTCACCATAGATGGAAGGGACCTGGAACCTAATCTACTTAGTGGTGTGGAGCAAACACCAAGGTGGCTGACCCATCTACAGCTGTTTTCTTGGGGGAAATCTACATTGGCAGACAAAACATAATATCCAGAGAGTACACAATAGCTAATAGGTAGTAATTACAGTCATGTTTTTGGTTTCCAAGAACCAGTGTAAAATAATAGAATATATAAATCAATGTTGACTGAATTTGATATTAAAATATATTCTTTATTCATTGACTAAATACCTGAGTGTCTACCACGTGTCTGTGAATAAAACATGTTTTAAAAAGTAGAATTCATATGTAGATATTCAGCATTGTATAAATCTTTCAGTGTGGACAAGTTTTAGGAACAATACTCCTGGACCCAGTAGGAAAAATTTTACTTCTTTAAGATCTTCATAGGCCCTCTGGCTTCTTTTTTTTCTTAAAGATTTTATTTATTTATTTGACAGAGAGAGACACAGCAAGAGAGGGAACACAAGCAGGGGGAGTGGAAGAGGGAGAAGCAGGCTTCCCGCAGAGCAGGGAGCCCGATGTGGGGCTCGATCCTAAGACCCTGGGATCATGACCTGAGCCAAAGGCAGACGCTTAACAACTGAGCCACCCAGGCACCCTGGCCCTCTGGCTTTTAAAGACAGCATTCTACAGCACAAACAAATGAAATACATATATATCCCATGTTAAATTTAAATTTTACTTAAAAATTGAAATTATCGTTTTATTTCTTACATGTGCTTTATGATGGACCATGATGTCTCTGCAACTAACTTTCATACACATTGTTTTCAAATGTAATAGCAATCTTATCCATGCTAAATTTAATAATTAATGAAACTGAAACACTTTTTAGTCATTTAATTATACATTTTTTTATTTCGAATTTACAGATTTCCTCTCCTACTTTCATATTTTTTTCAAGTCATAAGTGTTCAGTAGTACTTTGAAATGGGTATAGGCCATATATTTTGTGCATAATGTCTATTACATAAGACAGCCCTTTCTAGGGCCGTACAGGGGTGAAAGCAGCCTGGTGCAAGATAATTGCCAATGGCTGAAAGTAGTAGATGGAGAGTATATGACCTCTCCAAGGAGGAAAGCCACTGGAAAACACATAAATTTCAAGAGATTCAGGCTTCTAAAATTCTGTATAAAGCCAAAGGCTGTGAGGAAACTAAGGCTATCAGTTATCAGTGATGGCCACACTTCAAGACACCATGTGAAGAGGGAAGTTAAAGCTATAGCCAGGCAAACACTGGCATGTCAATTGCCCTACAAATTTATCCAGGACACATTCAGACACCCAAAATATGTGACCCATTTCCATTTCCAGTAGGTTTGCCAGATATAATGCAAGACACCCAGTTAAAATTAATTTCAGATAAGTAATTTTAGTAATATTTTTGATATAAGTATGCCCCATGCATATTTATACTAAAACAAAACAAAACAAAAAGCCAGTATTCATTGTTTATCTGAAATCCAAATTTTGCTGGGCATCCTATAATGTTATTTGTTAAATCTGGCAACCCTGATTTCTAAACATGCAGAAAAACAACGGAGTGAAAACAGATATAGTCCCTGTTCTAGTGGACATAGCAATGAAATTGAGAGAGAAAAACATTGATCAAATAACCACACAAACAAATGTAAATTGTTTCTGTAGCAAGTATATGAAGAAGAGCAGAGATGACACTTTGAGACTTCATGGGGGGTTTTGATCCGGTTAGAGGTTAGAGTAGAAGGAACAGGAGGAGTTAACTAAGCTAGGGATTGGGGCAGTGGGGGGAGGGGAGTCAAAAAAGAGCATTCTAAGCAATAAGAGACAGAAAGATTTTGTGCGTAGAGATATCACAGGAGAAGAGAATGCCAGAATAGATTGAATGAGTGGGAATTAAAAGGAGAAGGCATGTGTGTCATATTAAAATCTGTCTTCACCTTAAGAACAAAGATGAGACCTTGAGAGTTTTCAGTAAAGTGAGTGAGGTGTGTAGATTAGCGTACAGACAGTGCTTGGAAAGATCCCAGAATAAATGCCTTAAACCAATAACTTTACACCTAGTCTCCTGTGTCTATTCCAGAAAATTTTGTATCATATAGTTAGGATTATTTCCTTAATCATATTATTTCTCTATTATTTTGCTATTTATAAAATCACTCTTGGTCTCTCCACAGGTAAGAGATTAATTTCAAAGTCCTAGGCAGTGTGATTTTACTTCTCCTCTGGCCCATCCCATGTGTGTTTCAACTCTCCCAGTTATTTTGTATTTCATCAAGGCCCATCTATTACACCAGAACTACAGGCTAAGATCACTCAGGAGAAGTTAATAATTTTCTATAATCTTCCTGGTGGATAACAAAATTTCTTCAGAAGGAACACAGCATCAGAATTGTTTCAGGGTAACACGGAAGTCAGTTATGAGGGAGATGTTCTTCTCATTCCTATATTACTTCACGCATAGAATCTCATCACATAAACTTTACATGTCACTAAGCAGCTTGTTAAACCTTTTAAACTTAGGAAATCATGAAAAGGCAGAAAAACACTGATCCAAAGACTTTTGTCCACTTGTTTAAATCTGCATTTAGAAACGAGAGAGAATGAGACAGAATGAACAGAGTCCAGGTGGCATGGACAAGAATGGAAAAGAATGACTGTCATAATCAAGAAACCAAGAGCAGCCCCATTTTAATGGAGCAGTTTTTGAGGTGAAGATGTGGGATAATTACTCTGGAAATGTGTCACAAATCTCTGTGTGGTGCTAAAGATTTGGGAGAGTGATACAAAACTGATGGGCAGTTTTTGAGAGGTTGTGTTGTGATACTCCTTTTTTTGAGGGGGAGCCCAATGGATTCAATAATTACTTGCAAGACTGGTTTGACATAATTTGATAATAAAATGCATAGGTGAGAAGAATGGGTTAAAAATGGTATATATGTTTAGTAGATGATAAAGTCATCCACAGATGTTTATAATCCTAACACATTTAAAATAATATTTACTATTTATTCCATACCTGCTCTAAAAATGTAAAATTGTTCAGTAGCTACTTCACATTCATTTTTCTCACTTAATTTTTCAAACTTGTCTACAAAAATCTATGAGAGCTATAATAATTCTTAAAGATGTGAAGCTAAGATTGAGAGAGGTTAAACAGCTTGCCTGAGCTTATATAAATATCACTGGAGAAATTAAGTTTTTTTTAATAAAGAACCTATGTTTTTGCATTGACTTTGGCTTTTGAGAGTTCATGTAGGACCTAGGAAAGATTTTAGAATAATGGTAGGAGAGAAGACAGATTTCAGGGAAAAGAATAGTAATAACACAGAGCAATAAAGTAGGGAAGACACGTGCAGTTGAATAGTTTGAGAACTTTGGTTTTGAAGTGAACACTTTCTTAAGGTGTAAAAAATAAGGGTATGTTATATGGTTAAAGGACTTAAGTGTGTGAAAGGACATTAAGTTAAAATGGTACTGGAGAATGTGAGATGGAGAATCCCATGCAGGCGCGCTCAGAAGAAAGGAACTTAACTGAAAGACTGATTTCCTGTAAATGTCTCATTTACAGAAGTTTAAGACTTATCTCCTGACCAACGAACATGGCCAAGAATACTTTCCCATTCTCAGGCCAGTGGACTTACTGCTTGGATTCTGGCTGGACTTCCCCACTCTTTGCACTCCTTGCCCATAATAAACACAGCCCACCCAAGCCCTCAACAGACTCATCTATAGCTATATTCCTGTACTGTTTGTTTCTCCAATTGCAATTTCTCTGTTATTCCCAAATAAACTCAATTTCTGGTAATTCAAACTTGCCCTAGTTTATCTCTTTAGGTTGACAAGTAAAAAAGGAGAAAATAATAAAGGAACAATGCTATGCAACACCTGGCATGGCTGAAAGTTCAATCATGGAATGGCAAAGGATCAACGTCAAGAAGTGGAAATATAACTTGAATAAGCAGCAGTGGAAGGACAGTTTAAGGTCACATCTTCCTCTGAGTCTTGAGAAAAGGAATTAAAAGGGTTTCAATGATAAACGTTCCTTTTAAGGGCGAAGAAGCAGATTGTTTTTCCAAAGCTTTGTTTTAGGAGATGTTGTTTACTTTGTTTCTAAATCTAAAATTTGCCCTTTTTTTTTCTCCTAAAGTTGATGTGTTCCCCAAATTATAGTTAACTGAAGTGCCTGATAAGGTGGTTTCTAGCTAATCAAGGCTTTTATCTATGTTGTTTTTTCACTGGCAGATTAATTGCCTGAATTGCCTTTTTATTTTTAAGTAGTCCTGAGAAGGAAATTTAGCAATTAAAATGATTTAGACTCTAAAGCTTATGTAGCAGTTCAAATGACATTTGAAAGAT
Organism: Phoca vitulina; assembly: GCF_004348235.1. NCBI lineage: Eukaryota > Metazoa > Chordata > Mammalia > Carnivora > Phocidae > Phoca > Phoca vitulina. The sequence goes on from NW_022589704.1 coordinate 48,754,535, forward strand.
AGTAGGGGAAATTAAAGAATGATTGTACAAAATAATGTGTAGCAGAAATATGTTTGTTGCTATAATTAAAAGTGCATAACTTAGTGATCCAGGTCAATTTTACAAAGAATCAACCATAAAGATTTTTCAAATGGCTTTAAAAATTGATTGTCTCTAATCAGTCATATTTCAACTTCAGACATGGATTTGAATATTTAATTAACTGATTTTGAAGTAATGTGCTATGCACTTTATTTAATGTAGTTCATAAGTACTTTCTTGTAGAGATGTAGTGAGTATTCATAAAAGTTTAATTAACTAGAAACTTCAAATCAGTATATTAAGAACAGATTTTTATGTTTTTAATTATTAAAGAAAATGTGCCAATACAGATTTTTAATACTTCATTTTAAGCATTGCTTTATAGATGCACTGTAGAAAAATAATTAATACAGGAAATACAATCTTTAAAACATTTAATTATCAGAAATCATACCAACAAATAAGAATACTGTTAAAAATTAAAAGCATGTATTTCTAGATTTGCTCCTATGAAAGTTCAGGTATACAATAGTGCATAGCTACGTACACATATAATTTCACAAAATAGAATCATTATAATCCATGCAACAGTATTTTTTCTTTTTCTTATATGTTGACTGTATTTTCTTTTTCTTATATGTTGACTGTATTTCCAAGCCAATAAGTATTGATTTGCATAAATATACATTTTATTATATACATAGAATTTCACTCTGTGCATTTATGTAATCAACACAAATTAATTATACATATATACATATATATACACATATATATTTGTAACTATAATTATATATATATTATAATTATTTGCTCTGATTTTTTTCCCTTTGGAGAAAAACTTAAAAGTGGAATCTAAGTATGTAAAAGAAGCAAATAAAATTTTTGGTACTTGACTAATTTATCTTCAGAAAGGACATAACAATTTAAATCCCCATAAGTTTCTTTGTGAGAGTGTCAGTAAACTATGATCCCCGGGCCATACATGGTTGGCCACCGCTTGTTGTAAATAAAGTTATTTTGGAACACAGCAACACCCATTGGTTTACATATTGCTTCTGGCGCCTTTCACATGTAGTCATGACAGAGACTGTATATATATTTATTGTGTTTAATATAGTCTAAATTATTTACTATTTTCTTCTACAGAAAAAGTTTGCCCCGTGCTAGAGCTTTATCTTCATGGTCTTATGAATATCTAATTTTATATTTATCGATAGAAGAGCAAATACAAAGTAAAATAAAATAGAATAAATTGCTTCTTTTAATTTACCTAACAACTGAAATTGAATATCTCTGCATATGGATATCAGCTACATATGTCTTCCATTCTGACTGCCATATTTTCCAGTAGGACATTCATTTTCTTCTCACTGATTTAAGAAAGCTCTCAATATGCTGAAGATGTAAGTTTTTTTAAACAACTTTATGAAGGTATAATTTATATAGCATAAGCTCACGTTTTAAGTGTATAATTCAAGATTTTTAGTAAACAAGTTATGCAACCATCACTACAGTCCAGTTTTAGATCATTTCATCATTTCAAAAAGATCTCTAATGCCCATTGCAGCCAATTCCCACTTATAGTCCCAGCCCTGGGCATCCACTATTGTCAAATCTAATTTTTGTCACTAAATATTTGCCTTTTATGGATTTTTTTAATAAATAAAATCATACAATATGTGGTCTTTAGTATAATGTTTGTGTTTGCCCATGTACAAGTGCATGGATATTTGGATTGTTTGCACTTCTGGCTATTTTGAATAAATGCTGCTAGAGGCATTTGCATACAAATCTTTATGCAGAAATATGTTGACAGTTTATTTGGGTAGATACTTAGAGTCATCGGGTCCTATTGTACATTTCTGTGTAACTTATTAAAAAGTTGCCAAATTATATCTAGAGTGGTGACACTATTTAAATTCCCACCAACAGTGTATGAAGGTTCTAGTTACTCTGTATAACCCACGTTACTGGGGTCTTGTTTTTTTTTTTTTTTATCATATATATGCTATTAAGTCTGAAGTAGTATTTCATTGTGGTTTTGATTTTAATTTTCCTAATAACTAATGAGATTGAGCATCTTTCCATGGGCTTACTGACCATTTCTATATATATATATTTTTTTTTTTTGAGAAATTTCTATATATATATATTTTTTTTTTGAGAAATGTCTATTCAAAGCTTTTGCCCATTTTTAATTGGTTTGTCTTTTTATTATTCTTTATACATTCTCCATCCAAATCCTTTATCAGATATATGATATATAAATACTTTCTCCTCTGTTATGGGTTGTTTTTTCACATTTTTTGATATCATTTTTGAAGAACAAAACTTTTTTAATTTTTATGAAATCCAGTTTCTCTATTTTCTCTTTTATCACTTGTACTTTTGATGTCACAACTAAAAAATCATTGCCAAACCCACTGCCATGAAGATTTACACCCATGTTTTTCTAAGAATTTTATAGTTCTAGCTCTTATAGTCAGGTCTTTAATCCATGTGTTCTTTTTGTGTATATGTGATATATAATAAAACATATGGGAGGAAATCTGAGGCTCTGAAGGAAAAAGTATATTCCACTGAATATGCCCTCTCCCTGCTTCTTGACTTTTACACCTCAGGGCTAAATATTTCAAACAATAAAATCTTCTATATAAAAGAAATGCATACACTTATGTGAAAATACCATAAACCATATATATAGATTAAAAATGAGAAGTCCCCCCCCCCATTTTAGCATGGAAGAGAGGACTTTTGAGGTTTCTGTCATAAGTGAAAAATAGCAAGAACCTTTTCCTAGGCATTTTGGAATCTCTGGAGGTTATGAAATTCACCCATTATCTGACAGATTCTATAGGCCAAGAACTGAATTGGGAATGTGGCAACTATGTAGCTAAAGCTATGGTACAAACCTAATTTCAAGTCATTCTATAGGCCCTATAGCTACCAGGTAAATATCTGTGTTAATTAATGCCAACAAGCACTTCTAAAAGGCTGTGTTCTAGAAGGAGTTTACTTTTTTTCCTGTTTAGTAAGGCAATGCATCTAATAGAATGTGTTTGCTGTGCTCAGCTGCTGTGCAGGTAAACATCAGTGTTGTTAAATTGTCATAAAATGCCCTGTGAATGACTTTTTTGAGCTAAGTGGCATGACACTTGTTTATCCACATCAATAAAACAAAGGTAGAAATGTACTTTGTTGTTTAAGGACCTACAACCAAGATAATAGAAAGGAAGCAAGGACAGATTTAAATACCATAGCAAAGCTACCACTGACTAGAACATCATCAACAGTTTAGTAATTAAAGATTTGTTATTAATCCTAACCCCATACTTGAGTAATTTCCATTTATTATTTGTGATTTTTTGGTTGTTCATCTTTTGTGTATAAATGTTTACATATGCAAGTATACATTTTCACACAATTCTAGACTACATTAAAGAGATGGTTTCTGGAAACACAAGAAAAAGAATTATATGATTACATGGAACTTGCATGAATAAGTATGACATACCAAGATTCTCTGTCTTGTTAAAATTTATTAAATATCAATTTTAGGTGAATTTAGGTCTGAAAAATGGGTTTAAGCATACCCTTCAGCAAGGTCTTAGAGAACATTTCATTATTGACTGGTGTGCATGAGAAACTTTACATAGATGCTGATATAACTAAGAAAATATGATAACTGTCAAAAAATGTTGTTTTTATACATATTTGTTAGAAATATGTTACTGAACTCTTCCCTTAGTATCATCCAATCAAAATTAAAATTTTGAATTAATTGCTTATATGGAATGGAAATGAAACTAAAACACTATTTGATAATAAAAATGTCACAAACACTGATCAGAGCAGATGGGATTTTAAAACCGGATGATTGTGCCAGATCATACCAACTAAATATGAGTTAGAAACACATTTTTTTTAGAAGGCATCCTTACTTAAATGTTGAATCATTTACAATTGTAAGAGAGCTAGAAAGCTATTGTATGAGTTAGCAAAATCAGGATTCTAAAGGATGAATCCTGTTAATACTATTGTTAAGCTAGATCCATGTAACAAATCTGCTATTTGAGATTAGTAATGCCAAATGTGAAGTTCTTTAGTTATACTCAAAGTAACAACTACAAAGTTAAAGGATGTAGAATATTTAACAACTGTTAACAGGAAACAAAACTAAAAACAGCAAATGACTAAACTCTAGGTGATTTTGAAAATGTAGTATTTTTGTAGGAAAACATCTCACTTAATAAAAAGAATTATATGATTACATGGATTAACAGAAAAATAATTTCAGATCTAAATAGTCATTAGGTCCACAGTACTTTATGGTGGCCCAGTTAAATGTGAAATGTCTCATTTATATTTCCTTGCCATCGTTTTAAAGAATGATACCTATAAGCTATAGTTTATCAAACATATGATTGGCTTTGAGAGTGAAAGGCCTTGAAACATTGTGATACAAGGAAACATTGAGAAAGGATGAAATGTTTCAGTTATACAAGGCAAGACTTAAGGAATTCAGATGTTCAAATATTTGATGTCCTATGACGGGAAATAGGAACTATAGCGTCAACTGTGTTGCTTTAGATGACAAAAGCAATTTCCATGGATGGTAATTACTCAGAGGTAGATTTCAGTTCAAAACGAAGTGATGTGTCTCTGTAACTATTAGAGCTCCAAGAAAGAATGGGCTGTCTCTCAAAATGGTTAGCTGCTGTCACTGGAAGCGTTCTGTCTGTAGATGAACACTGGTCATGGATATCAATCACGGAACGTATTCCCTTCTTTGAAGGAAGGTATAATTAACTGACCTTTAAGCTTGTTTCCACCTCTCAAATTCTCATTTTATGATCACTTTGACACATTTCAATGGTATAACTTGTCATTGCCATCTCTAAATTGAGGCAGATGCCACATGAACCAGGAGGACTAGTGACAGTGTTCCAAGATGCATGTTGCTTTAGACATTACTAGTAGGCAATGTATTTTTCACATATAAATTGTTTTCACTTTTATCTTTCTATTGTTAATTTACATTATATCCAGAAAATGTGTAAATGTATATATAGAGACAGTTATCAATACACGCATTAAATAATTTACAAAATTTTGGTTTTAATACATGGTTTTTCTCAGGTTTTGTATTTTAAAGATTCTATTCTAGTTTTAAACTACTAAAATAGACTGTTTGGATGGGTTTTTTGTTTTGTTTTGTTTTTTAATGGAGAGCCTAAACATTCCAGAGAACTGATTTTATACAGAGGCCTGTTTATGCTGTATATTTCGTGTAGTCCAAAGACCACGATTCAAGTGTCCAGGTAGGGATTTAAATTCAAAATCCCAATCCACAGAGACAATATGCCTGATCCTTCCACCACCCTGCCCATGGCACTTAAATAGTTTTAACTTGTTTTGGTTTTAAATTGCTTGACTTTAAATGTTTCACTTTTTGCATGTGGGGATTTCATTTCCTTCTGTTGAGCTCACCTATGCACTTTCTTACTATATTATATTTTATCCCATAGGGGAAGAGAATATCCATGTGAATCTGCCATAGGTTTGGTATTCTAACTAGTTTTATCCTGTTCATTCAGAAATTTAAAGAACTCATCCTCTCTTTACAAAGCTATCTCACTCTTATTCTTTTGTTTTCAGTGGGCTTACGCTACTGAAAGAGGTATAATCAAATATGTATTCAATCTCTTATTTTTTTGCCAAGTAGTGTCTGAAATTTTATCAATCAATAATAGTAAAAGAAGATGTCTAGTAACAAATGTAAATACCAGCAGGATTAATAGGCCAACATGATATCTCAGGTAATGGCAAACACTAATGTATTGCCTATATAAACTAAAAATTAACTATTTAAATTTTAAAGATGTTTGATTGAACAAATAACTTCTACTTAAAGAGGTAGCAGAGATGAAAGCATACTTGCCTTCTCTAGCTTCCACTTGTGTCTAAAGTCTGCAATTCCACTTCCAAATGATGTCTACGTGGCACTAAATTTCAACCATTTTTTATTTTATTCTTTGTTAGACAACGATGTTTACATCAGAGTCAGCATCTGTGAAAGTTTTTTTTTTCTTTAATGTTTTGGAGAAATTTTTCAAATAAAATGCATGGATTGAACTAATTTGGTAATTTTTAAAAAATAATCAGATCTAGTCTAATTTTGATGAACAAGATCACAGTCACAGTCATACTGAACAAACTTACTTTACTACTGTCTAATCAAATAAAGTTATTCATTCATATCATTATTGGAGGACCCTGTTCCCAAAGGTGCCCAAGTGCTCTAACATAAATAACGTTTTCCCTTTTCAAAGGATTTTATGGAAGTACTAAATTAAGACAGTTGTTTTTAAGTAAGGAATGCCAACATATCCAAAAATTATGAGTCTACAACCACCTTTATTAAAAATCCTACCTACTTTGTGATATTCCTGTACCACCAGATAGACTAGGGAAGAAGAGCCCTCTCTGTGCTGCTCATAAGGTAAAAATAAGTTATAAATAGATCTCAACATTTTGAGTTCAGAAGTGTTCATCTGGGTAAAAATTCCAAATTTCTATACAAGCCTGAAAAGAGTGTTGGTAATACACAGATATTATCAGCATTATCTTAATAAAGAAATGAAGATACATTGAGCAATTTGATTTGTCTCTGTTTGCCAAAGTTTCTGTCTTCTGTGGTTTAAAAAAAATCAAAGTGTAACTACAACCTTACTTTTGGTAGACCTAATGTAAACACAAATGTGGAAATCAGCAAATTATTCCACATTTTTCTCTTAACCTTACTCCACATTTGAACCAATGCTTTTCAAGTTCATGTATAGAACAATGTTTAATAAAACATTAAAGGAATCACACACAGGAGAACACCCAGCAGAGTGCCTGGCTTCATCAGTAAACTAGCCAGTTAAATTTGATTTGACTTCTCATATATTTTCTCCCTAGTCAGTATCCCCAGTGATATCTAACACAAGAAAAATGACAGAGACAGAGGAAAAGATAATTAAATTTAGAGCTGGAAGTTTAAATTTAGTGCTTCTTACATAAAATATGATAAATAGAGAAAATGATAATACACATCAGGAATTAACACTTAGAGACTAAGTGTCCCATTTTGTCACAATTTATAAATAACTTCTTAGAACAAGGATCTAAAAAAATTTTCTCGGGGCATCTGGCATTTTCAGATGTTTCCCATGTGAGTTTCTAAGTGGTCAAAAGAGGCCCAGGACATTTTGATTTTTGAGATTCCCAATATATTAGAAATGATGAACTAGAAAGCAAGTTGGCCAAAATTGAATTGGACTTTAAGTTATTACGGTTGCCAATTGATAGTTCGGCACATTATAAATACACTCACTTTATGAATAACTTTAGCTGGAGATTAATACCAAAAATCTCAATGCTAGGTTTTTCATGACAATGAGGCCCAGGGCCCTTTGGATAGGGAGAAGGCCTGTTTCTCATAATGTCCAGATAATGGAGATTTATTTGTCAATGATGGAACTAAAATAAAATATTCTTTAATTTTCATCATTATGATAGGAACTTTAAAAATATATTTCTCTTCTTTTTAAAAGACTATTTGACAATGCTATAAAGCATCAAAAAGAAAATAAAACAAGCATTGCTATCACCATTTTTAATGATAGCATATTACCATATGTTCATTAAACATGAATGAAATAATTCTGCCCTGTATGATCCTATCTATCTAGTAATAATTCAGGCATTCAAAATTTATTCAGTGCTTGCCATATGCCAAGGATTCTGAAGATGCATCAAGTAAGAAATTACACACAAAACAACACCTGTTCTTGTGGAGCAGTCAAGGCAGGGGGAGGAGAATAGACAAAGTCATATGATTTTATTTATTGAAATTTTAAAAAAAATTAATATTTACAGCAAAGTACTATACGCTTATTGCAAATTTTAAAGACTACAGAAGACTATCATAAAAGTTAAAGGGGGGCACCTGGGTGGCTCAGTTGGTTAAGCGACTGCCTTCAGCTCAGGTCATGATCCTGGAGTCCCAGGATCGAGTCCCACATCGGGCTCCCTGCTCAGTGGGGAGTCTGCTTCTCCCTCTGGCCCTCTCCCCTCTCACGCTCTCTCTCACTCTCTCTCTCTCAAATAAATAAATAAAATCTTTAAAAAAAAAAAAAGTTAAAGGGTCGGGGCACCTGGGTGGCTCAGTTGGTTAAGCGTCTGCCTTTGGCTCAGGTCATGAAATCAGGGTTCTGGGATGGAGCCCCACATCAGGCTCCTTCCTGAGCAGGGAGTCTGCTTCTCCCTCTCCCTCTGCTGCTCCCCACCATTCATGTTCTCTCTAGCTCTCTCTCTCAAATAAATAAATAAAATCTTTTAAAAAAATTAAAAGTTCTTTCTTTCTACTTTTCCATTCCCAAAAGCAATCATTGTGCAGTTTCTATATGTATATATGTATATACATATATAATATGTGAATTCGATTTTCTTTAAAGAAAGAAAGAAAATAATATTTATATATATACATGCATGTATATAGTGGACCTATATATTAATAGCCTTTCCCTCTCTTTAAATATCTCTTTATGTACAAATATATAGTATATATATTTTATATATATGTGCTCTTACTGTGAAAATTGGGTGTATTATGTTAAAATCCTTACTCTGATACTTAAGAATATTACCTTATTTAGAAATAGGGTTGTTGCAGATGTAATTAGTTGAGATGAAGTCATTAGGGTGGGACCTGATACAATATGGCTGGTGTCCTGTAAAATGAGGACATTTGGAAATAGACATGGACACAGAGAGGTTGTTAATGTGAAGATAAAGGCAAAGGTCAGGATGATACTTTCAAATCAAGAAATGTCAGAGATTGCCAGTAAATCACCAGAAGCTAGGAGAGTGGGATGTACAGACGCTTCCTCACAGCCGTCAGGAGGAAGAAACTCTGCTGACACCTTTTTTTTTTTTTCTATTTTTATTTATTTAAGTAATCTCTATACCTCACATGGGGTTCAAACTCACGACCCCAAGATCAAGAGCTGCATGCTCTTCCGATTGAGCCAGCCAGGTGCTCCAGCAGCTGACACCTCAATCTTGGGCTTCTTACCTCTAGATCTTTGACAAAATATATTTATGTTGTTTACATTAGCCAGTTTATGGTATTTTTTTACAGTATTCCAGGCAAACCAATGCACCTGTTGAATGTTCCAAGTGGCTCTGAGAAGAATGTGTATGAAATGTTTTATGAATATAAATAGATCCAGTTGATTGATGATGTTTAGTTTAGTTTAACTTACTGATCTGTCAGCTACTGAATCAAGCAAATACAGACAGAGGGGTGCTGAGGACTCCAACTATGAGTGAATTTTTCTATTTTTCCTTGCAGTTCTAACAGTTTTTACCTCGTATGTTTTGATACTCTGCTGTTAGGCACATACACCATAAGACTTGTTCAATCTTCTTGGAAAACTGACCCTTTTTATTATGTATTGTCTAATATTATAATCCGAAGTGATGTAAAAATAAGGCTTTATTTAAATTCTTGTTTGTTTCTTTTCAGCCACTTTCCCCAACATTATTTGTTAAATAAAATAGTGTTAACATTCTTATTTCTTTCCTTACTCTCATCTCTTTCATTGATTTATTTACTGATTTATCCATAACCATTATACAAAACATTTTAAAAACAAGTATTAAGGGGCGCCTGGGTGGCTCAGTTGTTAACCGTCTGCCTTCAGCTCAGGTCATGATCCCAGGGTCCTGAGATCTAGCCCCGCATCGGACTCCCTGCTCAGCGGAAAGCCTGTTTCTCCCTCTCCCTCTGCCCCTGCTCCCCCTGCTTGTGCTCGCTCTCTCTCTGTCAAATAAATAAATAAAATCTTTGAAAAAAAAACAGGTATTAATTTCTGGTAATTCTCTTCATCACATAGCATGGCTCATTTCTTTTCCTTCTAGATTTTAGCACTTTTTAAATCACAGTATCTATAAAGAGGTGCTTAGATTCAGTAGTAATCATGGAAACAAATTAAAATAACTAAATACTTTTTTCCCAATTTGACTAATATTATAATGAATTATAATGTCCAAGCTTCACAAACAATTGTAAAGAAAAGAATACTCCCAACACAGTAAGTGGGTGTCTAAATTTTGCAACATTTTTAGTGAACAATTTGGCAGTAATCATCAAGTTAAAAATGTGTTTACATGTAAATCCATGGTAGGTCTGTTAAAAAAAACTCTGAAAAATATTCACAAAATATATTTGAAGGGAAATTCAAGTTCAGTAACATAATAATAATATCCCATGATGTAAGTATCTACCTATTTGTAGGTAGGTACATATAAAAAATGGTCTGGGAGGATGCACACTGCGTGGTTAATAATGATTACCTGCTATTAAGTGAGAGTGGGGAAGGCAGGGAGAGAAGTTCTCTGAAATTATAAAGAAAAAGTATATGCTCCACAAAGAAAATGTAATAGCTCCACAAAGATGTTCACAGGACAGTCCTTGGAACTTGTGAGTATCTTACCTTACATGGCAAAAGGAACTTGGTAGCTGTGATTACAGCTAAGATCATGAGATGAAGAGATTATTTTGGGTTACTCATTTGTGTCCACTGTAATGGCAAAGGTCCGCTCAATGTGGAGGAAGGAGATGGAGGGTCAGAGTGAGAGAAGATGTGAAGACAGCAGAGGTCAGAGTGATAAGATGTGAAAAAGACTCAACTGGCCACTTCTGCTTTGAAAGTGGGAGGGGCTGTGAGCCAAGAAATACAGGAAGCCTCTAAAAGTTTCAGAAAACCAGGAATGGGTTCTTCCCTGGGATTTCCGGGAGAAACACGACACTGCAGACACCTTGATTTTAGCCCAGTAATACCCATTCTGGATTTCTGACTCCCAGAAGTGTAAGATAATATATTTGAAGCAGTAAGAAATGATTAGTCTTTTAAAAATATCTTTTACGGATTGAATTATAAACTTGAATTCTAGTCGAGGGAAAATGTGTGAGAACCTTAATTGCATAACCTTGTTTGAGTAATTGTATAATGGATCACATTCAGATAGTAATAAAACAAATTTAATGATACCTGAAGTACAGATACAGAATTCAAATCTGATGTGTTTGTTTTCAGTAAACATTAAGAATTATATAAATTTATACATATGTACATACATATATATACACATAGAAAATGCTTAAAATGAACAGAAGAAACATGGAAATTATTTCTTTTTTTATCTGTTAAACTAATTTTAGAAGCCACAGTAAGACATATTTTAAAAGAACAAAACTATTTGAAAGTTGTATTTGTGGTTATTTCAATCTACTATTAACTTTTGAGTTAGCTTGGATTTTTTTTTTCTTTTTATTCCCCCTCATCTTTAAAATTAGAACACTTTCTGATTATTAAGAATCAACTCACAGATAAAAGAAAAATGCTCCAATTATCTTTTGGGAATGAGTTTTCATACTACATACACATCAATTCTTCTCAAGAAGAGACATACCTATTTCAAGACTTCTTTTAAAATTACAATTTAAGCAGCTCTTATTTGTATCAAAATTGTTTAGTCTGCCTGAATTGCCCCAAGAAAAAATATGCTAAAGAGACTTATAAAAGGAAAACTTCTTGTTATTCAACTCATATGTTCCTCCTGAGAATTTTTTTAAACACATCTATTTTAAGAACCTGTGGGAAAATTTACATTTTATTCAGAGTTGTTGTAAACAACAAATATAAAAAAGATTCAAATAAAGTTGCTGAAGCAGGAGTGTGTTGAATTACTCCAGTAATTCTTTAGTGTCTATTTATATATATTTCTAATATTTCCTCTGAAACATTTATGGAGAAAAGAAATAGAACGCTAGAAGTAAGGATCTAGTGGTCGACTCAAACATGTTCCAACAGATAAATTATTGTAACACAAATAAGAATAGACATATATCTAAACTTTATAGACCTGCAGCTGCACTCATAATAAATGGTTAAATAAGCCATTAATTAGTAAATCACCCTTTCCATAAATATGTATTTAGCAACTAGGTCTCAGCCCATAGTAGATATTAATACATATTGTTAATTAAAGGAATGAAGGTACATAGTTGCTATAAAAATGGAACCTAAGCATTACCTAAGTACATTATATATGAGTATATATATATATAATATATATACTCATATATATATACACACACACATATACTCATACGTATAATGTACGTATAATGTACACATATACACATGTACACATACATACATTATACATATAATGTACGTATAATGTACACATATACTCATGTTTATGTATATATACTCACATATATAACATATGTAATATATATTATATATGACACTGCTTATGTACTTTGTACACATATGTGTACATATGTGTACATATACACATACATGCATGCATATATACACTTGTGTGCATATATATATAATAATCTCAAGCATGTGTGTATATATATAATCATATGTATATATAATCATATATATATATATAATCATATGTATATATAATCATATATATATATATAATCATGTTATTTACATTCTGATATCTTTGGTAGAAACACTGAATACTGCTTACTACTTTCATATAAGAACATGGGCATTCATTTCTTTCCCAATCTTATAAAGTTGATAGAATTTAGTTTTCTATCTTGGCAAAGTTGGATGTCAGGCATCCATGTGGTGTAGTGACATGTGAAGATTGAGGAAACTTGGATCCCTGTATACCTGGATATAAAAAGAGGGAAATTAACCCACATTGATAGATTTGGGGCCACAGGTAGGGGTTTTATCACACCACCTATTTATTGACTAATATACTCAATAATATTGTTTCATAAATGATCCATGACTTATTCCATTTATTAATAAAAATCAAATTGCATATGAGCATACGCCTATGTTTGGACATAAAACATCATAAATTTAATAATAGTGCTTTACATAGATACAGCTTAACATAAATTTTCTTTTCAAAAAAGAAAGAAAAAATAATAATATTATTATCAAATAATACTGGCACTGAATATCTGTGTAATCTGAACTGGACTAAGATCAGGATTTCATTTGATTTAGGCTATACGTATATTAAGAAGATATGATACGTCTGGACAAATCTTGTACTTTATTATGTGTATGCCTATACCACGTAGTTATCAACCTACCGAGATAAAAGACATCATTCTGTAATGTCTTTTTTCATCTGTAATGAATTTTGAACATGCAATCAACCTATTAGGAAGCACCTCTTGGAGATCAAGGATATCATGTGAGGGACACAAGTTTTGTTTTTAAGTGGTGAGTGCTTGAAGCCTTGTAAGTAATGTATACTATTTATAATCAAATCCAAATTATATTGGATTTTACTTTCCCTTGCAGGAGGTACTGAACCAACAAATATTATTTAAAATGTAGTCCCTTAGAGTTAAAAATAAATGTAAAGATTCTTTATATCAAAGCACCAAATAAGAATAAATTATAGATCTAAGAACTAATATTCTAATCATAACTACAGAGAGCTATCCTCATCATTCATTGTTAAATATTAGATCAACCAAAGTTTCCCTCAAAGTTATCTTCTGTGCCTTCCTTCCTGTATTCAGCTTGAGACATCTGTTTCTTCATATTCAAAACCTTATAGAAAGATTATATGGAGAAAGAAACTAAAATATTCTACTTTGGAGGTCCTAGGTAGTATTTCAAATTCATAACAGAGACAGTAGTTTGAAAGCCTCATCTTTTGCTTGTAAGAGTCAAGCATTTTGAGAAAATAAAATGATTTTAAGATTAAAAAGGCTAAAGTCTAGAAGGAAACCAGTCCAAATTTATGCAAGAAGCACTAGATGGGAAAAATACGAGGAAGAGGGGGATAATCTCACCTAGCAGTGCCCACTGTGGTTGTTACAGCTGTCCTTGAGGAAGAGGTTTTCCCTCAGGAGGTCTGAGTGGGGCTCACTTCACAGGATAAAGGTGTGCAGGGTTGGCATCTTTGCTTACCAAAGCAAGCTCCAAGTTTTTATTGTCCCAATGAGACTACATGACAGTCTCCCAAAATTGACGGTCCACATATCTTGTGAGGTGAAGCTATAATAGCACTCCTTCTCATTATCAGATATGGAAGACTTCGTCTCAACATTCTCCCGTTCTTCCATGTTTATTTAAAGAACAGATACACTTTGCTCTGCTGTTCTTAATTACATCAAATAGATAAACCCTCCTCTGCAATGGCCCAGAACTCTAACACCTCAAACTTTACTATGCAAATGCCTTCACCTGGGGATCTTGTTAAAATACAAATTCTGATTCAATAAGCCTGTAGTGCAGTCTGAGATTCCGTCTTTTCAACAAGCTGACAGGTGACAACATTGCATCAGTCCAAAGCCCATACTTTGACTTGGAAGGTCATACAAATCTCAATCCTAAATGCATATCAAACTCGCATAAATTAAAAACAACACAGCCCAGGCTTCAACAGCCCATTGCCAAAGAGATTTTGTTTTAACGGGTCTGAGGTAAGAACAAGACATCAATATTTTTTAAGACCTCACTGGTGATTTCTAATACACAGATTGAGTAAGAACACTAAAGTAAGGAGTTAAAGAAGGAAAAACATCCAATACCTGCTTTTGGGTGAGACTGAAAAGAAACCAGTGGAAATAAAACTCTTCTGCCAAATCAATAGTCGTCAATGTAAAATCTAACCTTGTTTCGTAAGATACACACCGCAGATTCTCTAAACTCTGATTCACAGAAAATGAATCAGATTTGCTATTTTTATTCTTATAACATACTTATTAATTTTACTTATTCATAAACTATCCATAATCAGTTTTTGACCTTAAAAAATATTAGTAAACAAAGTCTCTTCAAAAATAAATTGTCCTGGGATGACACATAGGTTTTTCTAAATCTCTCATATTCATAAAACCAACTAAGAAATGATCAAATTACCAATAAAGCTTTATTAAATAGTAAATGTGTCTGTGTATGTGTGTTGCTTCACATTGACATGTAAGTGATAATGTAGCTCTAAAGCAAGACTTTATAATGGAAATTTCAATTATGATTTTCATCCTAATGCTACGATCCAGTGAGAAAACATTTGACATAAAGCAATATTTTTAAGAGCATGAACTATAAATAACAATCAGAGGATTCTTACCTTTGCTTCTATCAAAGGTGATTAAATAAAGCATTAAATCCTTTCATTAAGAATCATTTTAGAATTGATTGTTTTAAAACTTACGTATTGTAGGGGAGGAGCAAGATGGCGGAGGAATAGGAGACTTGGATTTCATCTGATCCCAGGAATTCAGCTAGGTAGGGATCAAACCATTCTAAACACCTACGAACTCAACAGGAGATCAAAGAAAAGAATAGCAGCAACTCTCTGAACAGAAAAGCGACCACTTTCTGGAAGGTAGGACATGTGGAGAAGTGGATCTGAGGTGATATTCGGGAAGATAGACAGCGGGAGAGGGAGCCTCCTCAGCCACTACCAGCAAGTGATAGAGCCGTGGAGCACAAAATCAGAACTTTTAGAAGTCTGCTCCGTTGAGCGACATCGCTCCAGTGGCTAAGCGGGGGGTGGAACCCTCATGGGACAGTGTGGTCTCAAGACCCTCAGGGTCACAGAAAGACCAGGGGTGCCTGAGTGCGGCAGAGCTCCCAGGTATCAGAGCGGGGAAGCCAGCTGCAGAGATGGAGCCGAGGAGCGGGCTCTCAGCTCGGGGTTGCCATAAACCGTGATCCGCGGCACAGTCAGGCCACTGCTCCTCCAGCAGGGACCCAACAAGCGGTAGATCCAGGGAGACTCCCCTTCCTCCCCTGGGAGGAGCGGCATGGGAGCGCACCTCAGGGATCTGCTGGGTTTGGAGACTACATACGGGGTGGGGTGCCAGAGATAGAAACACTCGGTCACAGGCTGGGTGAGCACGGAGTGCGGCCGGAGACTCGAAAGACAGGAGTGATTGACTGCTTTTCTCTGGGGACTCACTGAGGAGTGGGGCCCCGAGTTCTCGGCCTCCGGGGCGGAGACTGGGAAGTCACCATTTTCACTCTCGTCCTCAAAGCTGTAAGGAAAGCTTGCAGGGAACAAAAGCTCCCAAGAGCAAACCCGAGCAGATTACTTAGCCTAGACCGGCAAGGGTGGGGCAATTCCGCCTCCAGCAAAGACATTTGGGAACCACGGCAACAGGCCCCTCCCACTGAAGATCAGCAAGAACAGCCAGCCAAGACCAAGTTTACCAATCAATGAGAACGGCAGAACTCCATGCTAGGGGAATACTGCACATAGAATTCATGGCTTTTTTCCCATGATTCTTTAGTCTTTCAAAGTTAATTTTTTTTAACTTTTTTTTTTGAATTTTTCTTTTTCGCTTTTTCAACCAACATCTTATCAATCCTTTTTTAAAAAATCTTTTTTATTTTTCATTTTTATAGTCATATTCTATCCCTTCATAGTAGTTAACCTTATTTATATATATATATATAAGTTTTTCTCTCTTTAAAATCTTAGGATACAGTTATTTCTAAAAGACCAAAATATACCCTAAATCTCTAGTGTATGGCTTTGTTCTAGTCTCTTGCCTGATCACATTCTCTCCCTTTTTTTTCTTTTTTTTTTATCCTCTTCTTTCTTTTTTCAACCAACTTCTTATCAATTCCGTTTATAAAATCTTTTATAATTTTCATCTTTACAGTCATATTCCATCCCTTCATCGTATTAACCCTTATTTTTGTACATATATAAGTTTTTCTTTCTTTAAAATTTTGGGAGGCACTTTCTTCTAACAGGCCAAAAAATGCCAAAAATCTCATGTGTGCACTGATCTATGCACCAAACTGATCATATCTGATCATATTCTGTTGTTGTTGTTGTTGTTGTTGTTGTTGTTATCTTTTTCTTTTTCTTTTTTTTTTTTTTTTCTTTTTTCTTTTCTCCCGGTTTCAGGTCTTTTCTGATTTGTTTAGTGTATATTTTTCTGGCGACATTGTTACCCTATTAGCATTTTGTTATCTCATTCATCTATTCTCTGGACAAAATGACAAGATAGAAAAAAATCACCTCAAAACAAAAAACAAGAGGCAGTCCCGACTGCCAGGGACCTAATCAATATGGACATTAGTAAGATGTCAGAACTAGAGTTCAGAATGATGATCTTAAAGATACTAGCTGGGCTTGAAAAAAGCATGGAAGTTACTAGAGAAAACCTTTCTGGAGAAATAAAAGAACTAAAATCTAACCAAGTCGAAATCAAAAAGGCTATTAATGAGGTGCAATAAAAAATGGAGGCTCTAACTGCTAGGATAAATGAGGCAGAAGAGAGAATTTGTGATATAGAAGACCAAATGGTGGAAAATAAAGAAGCTGAGAAAAAGAGAGATAAACAACTACTGGATCATGAGGGCAGAATTTGAGAGATAAGTGATACCATGAGACGAAACAATATTAGAATAATTGGGATCCCAGAAGAAGAAGAAAGAGAGAGAGGGGCAGAAGGTATATTGGAGCAAATTATAGCAGAGAACTTCCCTAATTTGGGGAAGGAAACAGGCATCAAAATCCAGGAGGCACAGAGAACCCCCTCAAAATCAATAAAAATAGGTCAACACCCCGACATCTAATAGTAAAACTTACGAGTCACAGAGACAAAGAGAAAATCTTGAAAGCAGCTCGGGAGAAGACAACTGTAACCTACAATGGTAGAAACATTAGATTGGCAACAGACCTATCCACAGAGACCTGGCAGGCCAGAAAGGACTGGCATGATATAGTCGGAGCACTAAATGAGAAAAATATGCAGCCAAGAATACTATATCCAGCTAGGCTGTCACTGAAAATACAAGGAGAGATAAAAAGCTTCTAGGACAATCAAAAACTAAGGAATTTGCAAACACAAAACCAGCCCTACAAGAAATATTGAAAGGGGTCCGCTAAGCAAAGAGAGAGCCTAAAAGTAACATCGACCAGAAAGGAACACAGACAATATACAGTAACAGTCACCTTACAGGCATTACAATGGCACTAAATTCATACCTTTCAATCGTTACCCTGAATGTAAATGGGCTAAATGCCCCAATCAAAAGACACAGGGTATCAGATTGGATAAAAAAAACAAAACCCATTGATACGCTGTCTGCAAGAGACTCATTTTAGACCCAAAGACACCCCCAGATTGAAAGTGAGGGGGTGGAAAATCATTTACCATGCTAATGGACACCAAAAGGAAGCTGGGATGGCAATCCTTATATCAGACAAATTAGATTTTAAACCAAAGACTGTAATAAGAGATGAGGAAGGACACTATATCATACTTAAAGGGTCTATCCAACAAGAAGATCTAACAATTGTAAATATCTATGACCGTAACATGGGAGCAGCCAATTATATAAGCCAATTAATAACAAAAGCAAAGAAACACATCGACAACAATACAGTAATAGTGGGGGACTTTAACACCCCCCTCACTGAAATGGACAGATCATCTAAGCAAAAGATCAACAAGGAAATAAAGACTTTAAATGACACACTGGACCAAATGGACTTCACAGACATATTCAGAACATTCCATCCCCAAGCAACAGAATACACATTCTTCTCTAGGGCCCATGGAACATTCTCCAGAATAGATCACATCCTAGGTCACAAATCAGGTCTCAACTGGTACCAAAAGATTGGGATCATTCCCTGCCTATTTTCAGACCACAATGCTTTGAAACTAGAACTCAATCACAAGAGGAAAGTCGGAAAGAACTCAAATACATGGAGGCTAAAGAGCATCCTACTAAAGAATGAATGGGTCAACCAGGAAATTAAAGAAGAATTAAAAAAATTCATAGAAACCAAAGAAAATGAAAACACAACTGTTCAAAATCTTTGGGATGCAGCAAAGGCAGTCCTAAGAGGAAAGTATATAGCAATACAAGCCTTTCTCAAGAAATAAGAAAGGTCTCAAGTACACAACCTAACCCTACACCTAAAGGAGCTGGAGAAAGAACAGCAAATAAAGCCTAAAGCCAGCAGGAGAAGAGAAATCATAAAGATCAGAGCAGAAATCCATGAAATAGAAACCAAAAGAACAGTAGAACAGATCAACAAAACTAGGAGCTGGTTCTTTGAAAGAATTAACAAGATTGATAAACCCCTGGCCAGACTTATCAAAAAGAAAAGAGAAATGACCCAAATCAACAAAATCATGAATGAAAGAGGAGAGATCACAACCATTACCAAAGAAATACAAACAATTATAAGAACATATTATGAGCAACTACATGCCAGCAAATTAGATAATCTGGAAGAAATGGATGCATTCCTAGAGATGTATAAACTACCAAAACTGAACCAGGAGGAAATAGAAAACCTGAACAGACCTATAACCACTAAGGAAATTGAAGCAGTCATCAAAAATCTCCCAACAAACAAAAGCCCAGGGCCAGGTGGCTTCCCAGGGGAATTCTACCAAACATTTTAAGAAGAATTAATACCTATTCTTCTGAAACTGTTCCAAAAAATAGAAATGGAAGGAAAACTTCCAAACTCATTTTATGAGGCCACCATTACCTTGATCCCAAAACCGGACAAAGACCCCATCAAAAAGGAGAATTACAGACCAATATCCTTGATGAACATGGATGCAAAAATTCTCACCAAAATACTACCCAATAGGATCCAACAGTACATTAAAAGGATTATTCACCACGACTAAGTGGGATTTACCCCTGGGCTGCAAGGTTGGTTCAACATCCGCAAATCAATCAATGCGATACAATACATTAATAAAAGAAAGAACAAGAACCATATGATCCTCTCAATAGATGCAGAAAAAGCATTTGACAAAGTACAGCATCCTTTCTTGATCAAAACTCTTCAGAGTATAGGGATCGAGGGTACATACCTCAATATCATAAAAGCCATCTATGAAAAACCCACAGCAAATATCATTCTCAATGGGGAAAAACTGAGAGCTTTCCCCCTAAGGTCAGGAATGTGGCAGGGATGTCCACTATCACCACTGCTATTCAACATAGTATTAGAAGTCCTAGCCACAGCAATCGGACAACAAAAAGAAATAAAAGTCATCCAAATCGGCAAAGAAGAAGTCAAACTCTCACTCTTTGCAGATGATATGATACTTTATGTGGAAAACCCAAAAGACTCCACCCCAAAACTGCTAGAACTCATACAGGAATTCAGTGAAGTGGCAGGATATAAAATCAATGCACAGAAATCAGTGGCATTCCTATACACCAACAACAAGACAGAAGAAAGAGAAATTAAGGAGTTGATCCCATTTACAATTGCACCCAAAACCATAAGATACCTAGGAATAAATCTAACCAAAGAGGCAAAGAATATGTACTCAGAAAACTATAAAATACTCATGAAAGTAATTGAGGAAGACACAAAGAATTGGAAAAACATTCCATGCTCATGGATTGGAAGAACAAATGTTGTGAAGATGTCAATGCTACCTAGAGCAATCTACACATTCAATGCAATCCTTATCAAAATACCATCCACTTTTTTCAAAGAAATGGAACAAATAATCCTAAAATTTGTATGGAACCAGAAAAGACCCCAAATACCCAGAGGAATGTTGAAAAAGAAAAGCAAAGCTGGTGGCATCACAGTTCTGGACTTCAAGCTCTATTACAAAGCTGTAATCATCAAGACAGTATGGTACTGGCACAAAAACAGACACATAGATCAATGGAACAGAATAGAGAGCCCAGAAATGGACCCTCAACTCTATGGTCAACTAAACTTTGACAAAGAAGGAAAGAATGCCCAATGGAAAAAAGGCAGTCTCTTTACTAAATGGTGTTTGGAAAATTGGACAGCCACATGCAGAATGAAACTGGACCATTTCCTTACACCACACACAAAAATAGACTCCAAATGGTTGAAAGACCTCAATGTGAGACAGGAGTCCATCAAAATCCTAAAGGAGAACACAGGCAGCAATCTCTTCGATCTCAGCCACAACAACTTCTTCCTAGAAACATCACCAAAGGCAAGGGAAGCAAGGGCAAAAATGAACTATTGGGACTTCATCAAGATAAAAAGCTTTTGCACAGCAAAAGAAACAGTCAAGAAAACCAAAAGACAACCGACAGAATGGAAGAAGATATTTGCAAATGACATATCAGATAAAGGGTTAGTATCCAAAATCTATAAAGACTTATTAAACTCAACTCCCAAAGAACAAATGATCCAATCAAGAAATGGGCAGAAGACATGAACAGACATTTTTGCAAAGAAGACATGCAAATGGCCAACAGACACATGAAAAAGTGCTCAACATCGCTCGGCATCAGGGAAATCCAAATCAAAACCTCAATGAGATACCACCTCACACCAGTCAGAATGGCTAAAATTAACAAGTCAGGAAATGACAGATTTGGCGGGGATGCGGAGAAAGGGGAACCCTCCTCCACTGTTGGTGGGAATGCAAGCTGGTGCAGCCACTCTGGAAAACAGTATGGAGGTGCCTCAAAAAGTTGAAAATAGAGCTACCCTACGACCCAGCAATTGCACTACTGGGTATTTACCCCAAAGATACAAATATAGGGATTCCAAAGGGGTACATGCACCCTGATGTTTATAGCAGCAATGTCCACAATAGCCAAACTCTGGAAAGAGCCAAGATGTCCATCGACAGATGAATGGATAAAGAAGAAGTGGTGTATATATATATACAATGGAATATTATGCAGCCATCAAAAGGAATGAAATCTTGCCATTTGCAATGACGTGGATGGAACTGGAGGGTATTATGCTGAGTGAAATAAGTCAATCAGAGAAAGACATGTATCATATAACCTCACTGATATGAGGAATTCTTAATCTCAGGAAACAAACTGAGGGTTGCTGGAGTGGTGGGGGGTGGGAGGGATGGGGTAGCAGGGTGATAGACATTGGGGAGGGTATGTGCTATGGTGAGCACTGTGAATTCTGTAAGACTGTTGAATCACAGATCTGTACCTCTGAAACAAATAATACATTATATGTAAAAAAAAAGAAGAAGAAGAAGAAGAAGATAGCAGGAAGGGAAGAATGAAGGGGGGAAAATCAGACGGGGCGATGAACCATGAGAGACTATGGACTCTAAGAAACAAACTGAGGGTTCCCGAGGGGAGGGGGGTGGGGGGATGGGTTAGTCTGGTGATGGGTATTAAACAGGGCACATACTGCATGGAGCACTGGGTGTTATACACAAACAATGAATCATGGAACACTACATTAAAAACTAATGATGTAATGTATGGTGATTAACATAACATAATTAAATAAATAAATAAATAAATAAGTAAATAAAACTTATGTATTGTAAAGGTCATCATATATTTTGGGGGCAATCTTTGAATATAGAACCTCAAAGCATTTAAGAAATTCTTTATTCTATATCTCTATACTACATAAAACTATTCTTGCCAGATGAGAATTTAGTCTACTTGAAATTACCACCAAGGAAATCAGTTCACAGTTATCCCACAAAATAATCAATTGCACTTAATTCCCTAGAATTTCATCTTTTTGTGTATTCCAAATGTGTTCCATTTAATCTATTTTGGCCTTAACCAAAAAGAAAAATAAATGATATTTATCAGTGTTAAAACTAATCACATATTAATGATGATGTGAAGTTGTCTTTTTTTTTTAAGGACTTTTTTTTTTTAAAAGATTTTATTTATTTATGTGACAGACACAGCGAGAGAGGGAACACAAGCAGGGGGAGTGGGAGAAGAAGAAGCAGGCTTCCCGCGGAGCAGGGAGCCCGATGCGGGGCTCGATCCCAGGACCCTGGGAGCCAAAGGCAGACACTTAACGACTGAGCCAACCAGGTGCCCTGATGTGAAGTTGTCTTTTAAGTATTTGTTTCTTGTAGACTGATTTTAGCTCACTTTTTCATGCTAAATTGCTATGGTATTTTCTTATATTGCAAACTTCATTCTTTTTTTTTTTTTAATTTTATTATGTTATGTTAACCACCATACAGTACATCATTAGTTTTTGATGTAGTGTTCCATGATTCATTGTCTGTGTATAACACCCAGTGCTCCATGCAGTACATGCCCTCTTTAATACCCATCACCAGGCTAACCCATCCCCCCACCCCCTCCCCTCTAGAACCCTCAGTTTGTTTCTCAGAGTCCATAGTCTCTCATGGTTCCTCTCCCCCTCCGATATCCCCCCCTTCAGCAAACTTCGTTCTTGATAATACCAAAACCATGTGACTTCCCTCAAAAGGTTACTCTTTACCACAAAAAGTCTTTCACAAGCCAACCAATGTTTCTGAACTTATAAGTTCATGTCTCACTTGATCCATCATTCCATCTCTCAGTAGATAAAACACATAGTTTTATTCAAGCAAGCATCAATTATTGAAATTTACTATAATTATACTAACTGCATAGAAATTCATTTTCAGGATTCTGTAATCAAGGACCAATGAGTACACTAAAACTTCAAGTGTATAGGGGCATCATTGTGCTTATGTTGTTTCTTTCCATTTGAAATAGCCCAAGACTGTCAACCATGTAACACTAACAATATACCTGAGAGTGAGTCAAATAAAGTCTGAAATAGGAATTGATTATAAGGATATATTTTTTGTATATAAATGTAAACAGAAAAACAGACTAAAGTATTTTAACTAATAAAACACCTACTAAAATCTTTATTTTTTATAACTCATTTTATTTAATTAAAACGAGTCTAAAGATGTAAGTAGATTCAAGATTTCAAATTTCTGCAAACCTGGGGTTTCAACTAAGAGTATTTGCTTAAACAAACAACTATGTGGCCATTTGTCAATCCAAACAATCCAAATTGTTTTTAATATTTAATCACAAAAATTTTCCAATGTACAGCCTAGCTTAAGAATTTTATAGTGAGGGCGCCTGGGTGGCTCAGTTGGTTAAGCAACTGCCTTCGGCTCAGGTCATGATCCTGGAGTCCCGGATCGAGTCCCACATCCGGCTCCCTGCTCTGCGAGGAGCCTGCTTCTCCCTCTGACCCTCCCCCCTCTCATGTGCTCTCTCTCATTCTCGCTCTCTCAAATAAATAAATAAAATCTTTAAAAAAAAAAAAAAAAAAGAATTTTACAGTGAACACATTGTATATATATTCATCACCATAATATTTGCTTTATCACATATTAATCTATCTCCTTATCCTTCCATCAATTTACCTTATAATTTATTTTTTTAAAGATTTTATTTATTTATTTCAGAGAGAGAGAATGCACAGGAGCGGGGGGGCGGGGGGCAGAGGGAAAGGGAGAAGCAGATTCCCCGCTAAGCAAGGAGCTTGACATGGGGCCTGATCCCAGGACCCCAAGATCACAACCTGAGCCGAAGGCAGATGCTCAGCCAACTGAGCCACCCAGGTGCCCCTACCTTATAATTTATAAATATCAAAGTATCAGTAAGCTCCACCCCCACTACTTACCTTAGCATCATTAACTGGAAATCATGAAAGTTCAGGTTCTTTTTTTCTTTTGATGTAAAATGTACAAAAAATAAAATGCCCAATTTCCCTGAGTTTGTCAAACACATTCACCTGTATAATCTCAAGTCCCTATTAAGATATAAAATGTTACTATCAGTTAGAAATGCACCCCATGCTCCTTCCTGCACAGTCCTTCTCTTACTCCCCAGAGGCAAGTACCGTTTTGATATTTTTTATCACTGGTTAATTTTGCTGATTTTAGAAAGTCGTATCTTTTGAATCATATGGTATGTAGTCATTGTGAAACGATTCTTTCATTCAACATTACGTTTCAAAGAATTGTCCATGGTTTTGTACATATCATTTCATTCCTTTGTATTCCTATTATTCAATTTTATGAATAGAACACTATTTGTATATTCACTTCCCTATTGAGGATTACCTGGGCTCCCTCTAGTTTCTGGCAATCATAGGTAAAACTACTACAGACATTTATACATAAGGCTTTTTCTGTATACATATTTTTATTTCTCTAGGGTGAATACCTAGAAGTGTAACTGTTGGGTGAAAGGACAAAAATGTTTCCTTCTCTACACCAACTAAAGGAAAAAGCTCTGTTTCTTATCTCTCTACTTTTAGTCACACCAACACTTCTGACACCAGGTGTGTGGGTTTTTTTTTTTTTTTTTCCCCTTGTATTAAGCAATTCTATAACTCTCTGAAACAAATTGGGGGTCCTGCAATTCAATTTGCTTCTGACACTCTACTTGGAGTTTGTGTCAGATCCCATGAGTTAAGGACTCAATCTTACAAGATTATCTCTCTCCCCCAGTTTCAGATGCCAATCTGGTTATCACCTGTACTCTATCTGGCAATACATTCTCATGACTCCCTCCTCAGGTTCACTAATGTGCTAGAACAGCTCACAGTGCTCAGAAAAACAACTTACTAGATTACTGTTTATTACTCAAAAAAGATAACAATTCAGGAACAGATGGATGGAAGAGATGCATAGGGCAAGGCCTGTGAGAAGAGGTGAGGACCTTCCATGCTCTCTCTGTGTGTATCACTTTCCCAGCAGCTCTGGAATTTCTCTGAACCCCTTCAGTTAGGATTTTTTAGAGGCGTCATTATGTAGGTCTGATTGATTAAATCACTGGACATTAGTGATTAACTCAATCTCCAGCCCTTCTCCTCTTCCCAGAGGCCTGGGGATGTTGCTGAAAATTCCAACCTTCCAATCACAGGGTTTGTTCCCCTGGCAACAGCCCTCATCCTTAGGGATTCTCCAAAAGTCACCTCATAACATAAACTCAGGTTGACAGGAGTTTGTTATGAATATCAAGACACATTAATCACTCTTATCACTTAGGAAATTCCCAGGGTTTTAGGACCTTTGTACCAGGAATGGAGGCAAAGACCAAATATATATTTCTTACTATTAATCCCGATATCACATTAGGTCATGGGATGATGCATGATTAGTTTTATGAGAAACTGTCATTTATTTTTCCCAAAAGTATGCACCATTTACATCCCTACAAAATGTGTCTGAGAGTTCAGATAACTCTACATCCTTGGGAACACTAGGTATTCTAAGTCTTTTTAAATTTTAAATTTTAGTCATTTTTGTAGGCATGTCATTGTATCTCACTGGTTTTAAATTGCAACACTCTGAGGACTGTTCATGTTGAGATTCCTTTTTTTCAAATTCTTATTAGCTCTGCATTTCTGAAGTGTCTGTTCACATATTTATTTCATTTTTTCCCCAATTTTTAAAAATTAAGTTACGGAAGTTCTCTCTATGTCCTGGATACCAGTACTTGCTCAGATATGTATTTTGGAACTATTTTCTCCCAGTCTGTGCTTTACATATTCATTTTTTTGATGATGTATTTAATGAGCAGAATTATTACTTTTAATGAAGTCTAGTTAATCAGTTTTCTTATGCTTATTTCTTTCTTGACCCATTTCAAAATTTCTTGTATATGCCAAGTCACAAAAATAGTCTCCTATCTTTTCTTGTAGTGTTTTGTCCTTTTACTTTACATTTAAGTCTACGGCTCATCATGAATTGTTTCTTGTAAACAGTAGGAAGACCTCTTCCTATAGAGTTTAGACCATGATATAGTGTTAGATCATGAGCAGACGTGCTTGTGACACAACTTAGACAGATGTTCTTAAGAAGCAAATGTGCTTACCCACCCTCTCTTTTCCTTCCTACCATCTTGATGCAGTGAACCTTATGATATTTGAAGACACTCTGAATATGGGGGGGGGGTCATGCTATATAATGCAACTGAGTTCTTAAATCACCCCTCAGAAGTGTCAAATGCCAATCTGGAATTTCTATGAATCAGAAATAAACATATCATGTCTGAGTCACGGTATCTGTTTGAGTTTGTTCATTATAGCAATTACTATTACTCTAATGTAGCTTGATTCTGTTTCAATTCCTTTCCCCAAGGGTAGGAATTGATGATTGTGTGTAGCTCACAGATGGGTTTTGGATAGGTCTGTCACACACTAGTTGGTAATCTGAAAATAAATAAAATGAATGTTTAGACTTTCTTGTTAATGGTTGATTTTACATGTCCTGTATCATAACACCTATGTCAAAGGAGGCATCTTATTACTAGCATAAGATAGCTAATTGAAACAGTATTATCTGAAAGTCTTTGTCACAACTTTATGTAAATTCAGAAGGTAACTTCTGATAATAGTTCTAGAAGTTGAGGCAGGGGACTTTTATGTTGGCTTTATGTCACGGGTTTAGCTCAACTACTCCGTAGTATTGCTACCTTAGCATCCATTTTGTTTGGTCAAGTGGACTGCATCTACCTTAAACTGGCATTAGTCCCTCATACAAATACACGCCTTAGATGCCCACAGAGTCACAAGTACAAGTCCCTAATCTGATTTCCAAAAAGTTCTTGTGATCAATAATCTCCCTTGCCTCCCAAGGCCTACCGCTAATGGGTCCCTTAGATATGACCCCTGTGTGGCTTACCAAAACCCCATTCTTTTAGTATGAATTGACCAATCTGGTCTTAACCCAGGTACCCCAAAGTACTCCACCCACTGACTATATAATAAAGGCATGTTTTGTTTGCTGTCTCTCTGTCTGGACTCTGCCTTGACCTCCCCATGTGGCCTTTTAAGGCATGCCAGGTACTTCCTCCAGGAGTTGTAATAAACTTTTCTATTTCAGTTTCTTTTCTGGTCTGTTGTGGAAACAAAGCTCACCATCTGGCAACCTGTGCTCCATTTAACAAGTTTTAATTGACAAATTCATAACACTATAGCAATGGTGCCATTGGCTATCCTGTCTTCCTGGTGGGAAGAAATATTATGTCATGGGAAAAATTATGCTATGTTACCCTTTGATCAATATTCCCTTCCAAGTGCTGGAATGAGTATGGTATGCAAAGTGTAATTCCACTGTTAAACCCTATAATCATAAAATTAAACATTCTATATCAAATAATCTCTGCATATCTAATAGCATTGTGCATACTATTACATGAATTCTGAAACAGCACGTGTTCTAAGGTCATCAGTTCCATAGGATGCTGATAGTTATGTAAGAAAAAAATAAAATTTTCTTAAATTGAGGAATAGCTGACTTAGGCAAGTATGTTGACTCTTTCCAAATACACTTTCTCTGGGCATGCTTAAAATTATTTCCAGGAGCAGGGAATGTACAGAAAATGACAGGGAGAGTAATAAAGGAAACATATGGTCCAGGTCAGCTCCTTCTTGCCCAATCTGTGATCGGCTCAAATACCACATTTTCAACAATGCTTCCTTCTATCTCGAACTGTTAATTTCCCTGAGTTACTTTCCAATATGTTTACTTTTCTTAATAGTATTTACCACAATATAAGGTCATTTATTCACTTGTTTATGTCTATTCTTTCCCTAATAGAATGAAAGTTGCATTAGAGCAAGAACCATATCTATCATATACACAACTATATATTGTCAGTCACCACCTTCTCTTTTCTCATTATGCATAACTGATTCCAACTGGTGTTCATCTTGACTCCCTAAAATAAGTCTTATCAAGAAAGTGAAGACATAATGGTATTGGGAAAACTGGACAGTAACATGCAAAAAAATTAAGCCAGAACCTTGGGAGCACTTGGGTGGCTCAGTCAGTTAAGCCCCTGCCTTCAGCTCAGGTCATGATCCCAGGGTCCTGGGATCGAGCCCCATATTGGGCTCTCTACTCAGCAGGGAGCCTGCTTCTCCCTCTCCCTCTGCCTGCCACTCTGCCTATTTGTGCACTCTCTCTCTGTCAAATAAATAAAATCTTAAAAAACAACAACAACAAAAACAACAGAAAAAAAAAAAAAAAAAAAAACAAAACCCAGAACATTATCTTACACTATACATGATAATTAACTTGAAGTACATTAAAGGAAATTTAAGGCCTGAAACCATAAAGCTTGACATTGGTCTTGGCAATGATTTTTTATTTTTTAAAAGATTTTATTTATTTATTTGAGAGAGAGAATGAGATAGAGAGATCATGAGAAGGGGGAGGGTCAGAGGGAGAAGCAGACCCCCTGCCGAGCAGGGAGCCTGATGTGGGACTCGATCCCGGGACTCCAGGATCATGACCTGAGCTGAAGGCAGTCGCTTAACCAACTGAGCCACCCAGGCGCCCCTTGGCAATGATTTTTTAGATAAAACAATAAAAGCACAGGCAACAAAAGAAAAACTAAACAAGTGGTATTACATCAAACTAAAAAGTTTTGTTTAGAAAAAAAACCAATAAAATGAAAAAACCTACAAAAAGGGAGAAAACATTTGCAAGCCATATATCTGATAACAGGTTAATATCTAAAATATATAAGGAACACATAAAATTCAATAACAGACAACAACTACAAAATAACCCAATTTAAAAAAAAATGGGCAAAGGATATGAATAGACATTTCTCTAAAGAAGACATACAATTGGCTTAACATCATTAATCATCAGAAAAATGCAAATCAAAACCACAATGAGATATCACCTAATACCTATTAGAAATATGACTATTGGGGCGCCTGGGTGGCTCAGTTGGTTAAACGACTGCCTTCAGCTCAGGTCATGATCCTGGAGTCCGGGATCGAGTCCCGCATCGGGCTCCCTGCTCAGCGGGGGT
Source organism: Phoca vitulina (assembly GCF_004348235.1). Taxonomy (NCBI): domain Eukaryota; kingdom Metazoa; phylum Chordata; class Mammalia; order Carnivora; family Phocidae; genus Phoca; species Phoca vitulina. The sequence continues at coordinate 48,784,201 of NW_022589704.1, forward strand.
TCTGCTTCTCCCTCTGATCCTCTTCCCTCTCGTGCTGTCTCTCATTCTCTCTCTCTCAAATAAATAAATAAAATCTTTAAAAAAAAAAAAGAAATATGACTATTTTTTTTTTCCAAGATTTTATTTATTTATTCATGAGAGACAGAGAGAGAGAGAGAGGCAGAGGGAGAAGCAGACTTCCCGCGGAGCAGGGAGCCTGATGCGGGACTCGATCCCAGGACTCTGGGATCATGACCTGAGCCGAAGGCAGACGCTTAACCATCTGAGCCACCCAGGCGCCCAGAAATATGACTATTATCAAAAAGACAAGATATAATTAGTATTGGAGAAGGTATGGAGAAAAAGAACTCTTGGTGGTAATGCAAATCGGTACAGCCACTATGGAAAACAGTATGTAGGCTCCCCCCAAAATTAAAATAGAACTCCAAATGATCTAACAATCCCTGTTCTGAGTATATACCTAAAGAAAATGAAATAAGTATCTCAAAGAAATCTCTGCACCCCTATGTTTATTGCAGCATTATTCACAAAGCCAAGATATGGAAATAACCTAAGTGTCTGTCAACAAATAAATGGATAAAGAAAACTAAATATATACTTTATCCATTCATTCAATATTCATATAATAGAATTTTCTTATATATTATACACTGTTATATATAACATGTATACTATATACTATATATAGCATATGAATCTATATACATATATTCACACAATGGAATATTACTCAACCATAAAAAAGAAGGAAATCTATCATTTGTGACAACATGGATAAACCTAGAGGACATTATGCTAAGTGAAATAAACTACACACAGAAAGACAAATACTTTATGATCTCATTTATATGTGGAATCTAATAAAGTTGAACTCGTGAAACAGAGAATAGAATGGTGGCTGCCAGAGGCTTGAGGGAATGGAAAATAGGCAAATGCTGGTCAAAGGGTACAAGCTTTCAGTTATAAGATAAATCAGATCTGGGGATTTAATATACAGCATGATGATTATAGTTAGCAATACTGTATTATATACATGTAAAAAGAAAAGCAATGACTTACATCTTGTCAAACCCATTATAATCCCCCCTCAGGTGAGCTCATTTGGTCTCACGTATTGATATAATTTTGTTTACTGGTTCCACAGCTACGTCTCTGCTGCCTCACTCCTGCACTCTATACTCCTGTCCAATGGTTATTTGACACTTCCACATAAATGTCAAAACAAAAAGAATAAACCTTATTTTTCCCTCAGTTTCACACTCCTGAAACAAATCATGTCCAACTTTTTCTAAGATACAAACTAAATCTATTTTTTAAAAAGATTTATTTACTTATTTGAGAGAGTGAGCACAAGTGGGAGGGGCAGTGGGAGAGGGAGAGAGAATCTCAAGCAGACTCCATGCTGAGCACAGAGCCTGATGTGGGGCTCGATCCCACCACCATGAGATCACAAGCTGAAATGAAACCAAGAGTCAGATGCTTAGCTGACTACGCCACACAGGCATCCCACCTAAATCTAATTTTTAAAAATAATTATGCCCTAATACCCAAGTTCAAGCCACTATCATCTTACCCCTATACTACAAGTCTCTTCATTAGTCTTCCTGCTCCTAGTCTTGCCCCCACCACCCTTAAGAGATTATTTTTCACAAAGCAGCCACTATCCTGCAAAGTGTAGATTACATTCTCACTCCTCTATTTGTATACATATTAAAGTTATATTTAGTTGAAAATTTTGGGATAAATCGAAGAGTATTAGTAATTTATTAAGAGTCATTTTCTGGTGATTCAAAAATAGATTAGGGAGGGAGTGGAAATTGAGAACATACAAACTAATTTGATGAAATTTAATAATGAAGGAATGGAGGAAAACAGGGTGATATTTTGAAAGAAAAGAGGGTGGGAGGAATTTAAATTGAACATTTTCATAAGTGGCAGAGAAAGAGACAGGTGAAAATGAGAGACTTGAGGTTAAAGAGAGAAGGTAACTAGGTGAGCAAGGTCCCAGATGAGACATGAGTTGGTGGATTCTCTTATGTCTGTCTCTGTCCATCAGTTTACACAGGCAATTTATAAGCTGTTTAAAGGGAGAAAACTAAAATCGTTCATAGTTTTTGTTATTGGGAAATGCAGATATGGAGGTGGAATAAGAATTTCCTAGTATTTGTCTCTTCAATTTAAGTGAATTTTTAAATCCCTCTACTTCTAAAACCAATTAAATGTAAAAAAAAAAAAAAAAGGGTTTATACATGTGACATATAGTGCACATGAATTGATTATAAATGTTCTGTTGACCCATGAAATAAACTTATTTTAAGATGCCAGTATCAATTAGAAATCAGTTGCATTTCTATACACTAACAATGAGACAGAAGAAAATTAAGGAATTGATCCCATTTACAATTGCACCCAAAACCATAAGATACCTAGGAATAAACCTAACCAAAGAGGAAAAGAATCTGTACTCTAAAAACTACAGAACACTTATGAAAGAAATTGAGGAAGACACATAGAAATGGAAAAACATTCCATGTTCATGGATTGGAAGAATAAATATTGTTAAAATGTCTATGCTATCCAGAGCAATCTACACATTGAATGCTATCCCTATCAAAATACCATGGACATTTTTCACAGAGCTGAAACAAATAATCCTAAAATTTGTGTGGAACCAGAAAAGATCCTGAATAACCAGAGGAATGTTGAAAAAGAAAACCAAAGCTGGAGGCATCACAATGACAGACTTCAAGTTCTATTACAAAGCTGTTGTTATCAAGACAGTATGGTACTGGCACAAAAACAGATACATAGATCAATGGAACAGAATAGAGAACCCAGAAATGGACCCCCAACTCTATGGGCAACTAATCTTCAACAAAGCAGAAAAGAATATCCAATAGAAAAAGGACAGTCTCTTCAGCAAATGGTGTTGGGAAAATTGGACACCACATGCAGAAGAATGAAACTGGATCATTTTCTTACACCATACACAAAGATAAACTCAAAATGGATGAAGACCTAAATGTGAGACAGGAATCCATCAAAATCCTAGAGGAGAACACAAGTAGCAACCATTTCAACCCTGGCCACAGAAACTTCTTGCTAGACACGTCTCCAAAGGCAAGGGAAACAAAAGCAAAAATGAACTATTGGGACTTCATCAAGATAAAAACTTCTGCACAGCAAAGGAAACAGTCAACAAAACTAAAAGGCAACCTATGGAATGGGAGAAGATATTTTCAAATGACATATCAGATAAAGGGCTAGTATCCAAGACCTATAAAGAACTTATCAAACTCAACACGCAAAAAACAAATAATCTAATCAAGAAATGGGCAGAAGACATGAACAGACATTTCTGTAAAGAAGACATGCAAATGGCCACACATGAAAAAATGCTCCACATCACTTGGCATCAGGGAAGTACAAATCAAAACCACAATGAGATACCACCTCACACCAGTCAGAATGGCTAAAATTAACAAGTCAGGAAACGACAGATGTTGGCGAGGATGCAGAAAAAGGGGGACCCTCCTACACTGTTGGTGGGAATGCAAGATGGGGCAGCCACTCTGGAAAACAGTATAGAGGTTCCTCAAGAAGTTAAAAATAGAGCTACCCTATGACCCAGCAATTGCACCACTAGGTATTTATTCCAAAGATACAAAATGTAGTGATCTGAAGGGGCACCTGCACCCCAATGTTTATAGCAGCAATGTCCACAATAGCCAAACTATGGAAGGAGCCCAGATGTCCTTCAACAGATGAACGGATAAAGAAGATGTGGTATATATATACAATGGAATATTACTCAGCCATCAGAAAGGATGAATACTTACCATTTAAATCGATGTGGATGGAACTGGAGGGTATTATGCTGGGCGAAATAAGTCAATCAGAGAAAGGCAATTATCATATGGTTTCACCCATATGTGGACTATAAGAAATGGCACAGAGGATAATAGGGGAAGGGAGGGAAAACTGAATGGAAGTCATCAGAGGGAGAAAAACCATGAGACACCCTTAACTATAAGAAATAAACTGAGGGTTGCTGGAGGGGGAGTGGGTGGGGATGGGGTAACTGGGTGATGGGCATTAAGAAGGGCACATGATGTGATGAGCACTGGGTGTTATATGCAATGATGAATTACTGAACTCTACATCTGAAACTAATGATGTACTATATATTGTTTAATTGAATTTAAATAAAAAAATAATAATTAAAAAAAGGATGCCAGTACTGATTAAAAACCGCAGGGGAGAAATGTTGTGGACTAAATAAAGCACAAAAAACACTTAAAATAACACATTTTTGACCAGGAAAAAAACTGAGAACAGGTTCTGTTAAATATGGCATTAAGACAAACACTTCTTTCCAAAAATTCAAGATAAACAAAATAAGCATAAAATACTTTATATTGAAATGTTTTACTCTATAAGGAGAAAGGAGCTCTCATTGATTAAAATACTCTTCTGTTTTTCATCTCTCTTCTAAAATCACAATGCTTTATATGGCTAAAGGGAGAGAGGTTATTATAATTTCATGGGATATGAATTGATCTCTCTTAACCTCTGAGTATAGGTTCAAAGTAAACCTTGGAGTGATTTATACTGTGGATGGGAACAAAATATAATACTATTGTTCAGTATGCCAAACATATTGAAACTGTACTTGATTGAAAAGAGGGGATATAATTGTACTTTAAAGTTTTACACTAGTCTTTGTATATTGACAAAAATTTTTGTTGAATTCAATAGCCTTTTTATTAACTTCAAAAAAGAAATGTCATCTTAATGATTCCAGTGTAGTCTGGAATTTCACACCTGCAGTATAATGTATGCATTCAAATATAACTACCTTTTTCATAATTATCCCATCAGGCATTTGATGTTTTTAAATTTTATTTGAAAGGTGTGTGTTTCAGTTCCCAAAATAAGAAGTCCTTCTACTGATAAGACTTACATTAAAATTTTCCCTAATTACTACTTTTGGCATTGAAATATTATTGATTTAGGGGCTCTACTCTAGTTATATTTGCCTCATTCTCTAGGTGACCTTTATTAGAAGTTTAATAAAAAGAGTATTTTAACAGAAAGGGTATTTTCTTACACTTGATTCCAATTTCACATTTTTTTTTTTTTTGCTAGACAGATTCTTTACTGAATTAATCTGAGCACATAGAGAGAGATATTATAGCCATGAAATTTAATTTGAAAAGTCTGTGTATATTATAAAAATAAAATGTAAGAACCATATCTTTTATTTAATACAAAAATAAATATTGTAAGTTACCACATCTAAGCAGGGCCTTGTTAGCAATCTCTTTATCATTTATATTTTCTACCTCACTTGGTAATCACTGGTTTTAGATAGCATTATCCATGTTCCAAAATAAATGGTTTTTATTAAAGGTTTTGAATTTTGAATGGGATGACTCCTAAAAAAATTCATTTATGCAGAAGTATCTCATTAAAAGTATTTTCTTCATACAAGTGTGTTTTGGCATGATAAAATATTCTCTAAAATTAATACATGTGATTAAAACATGACTTTTTCAAAATCAAAAAGTTTAAAATGTGTACTAATATTAGCAACATGACTATGATCAGTTATCCTGTTCTCATCCTACCTTCTAATTTTAACCTCGAGCACATGACACTGTTCACTTGCTGGCATGCCTCCAAAATAGATCAAATATCTGACCCATCTTATCTCCCTCCATTGGTCTTAGCTTCTAACATCTCTCACCTGGATTAATTCAAGCATATTGAAAGAATTATCTCTTGTCTACTTTTACCTATCCTCCACCCCTATCCACATGTAGTCTAGTCTCAATAAAGTAGTCAGAGTAATCCTTTTAAATCTCAATTGATCTTGCCACCTCTCTGCTCAAAACCCTGTTCTGACCCCAATTCCTTTTGCAGTAAAAAGCAAATGTCCTTTAGACATTAGAACCTACATAATCTAGTTTCCCACAAATTTGCTCTCTTATCTACATTAGACTGTGCTCTCCCTGCTCCAGGTATGTTAGCCTCTTGTATCTCAAATCAACCAGGCACACTTCTACTTTTACACTTTTGCTATACCTATTAGCTCTTCAAGGAGTATTCCTCCTTTCGACTTTGCTTAGTTACTAACTCAATTCAGGCTGCTATAACAAAAATGTCATAGATCAGATGGCTTATAAATAGTAAAAACTTTTTTCTCACAGTTCTGGAGCTGGGAGGTCTGAGATCAAGATGCCAGCAGATTTGATGTCTGGTGAAAGTCAGCTGTCTGATTCATAGATAGATATATCTTCTCAATGTGTCCTCAAATGGTCAAAAGGGACTAGTTAGCTTTCTAAGGTCTTGTAAGGTCACTAACCCCATTCATGAGGACTGGGCCCTCATGACTAATTACCTCCCAAAGGCCTTAGCTCCTAATACCATCACATTGGAGATTAGGATTTCAACATATGATGCAAAAGTTGGGTATTCGTCCTTTCTGATGGCTGAGCTGGAGGAGATTATGCTGAGTGAAATAAGTCAAGCAGAGAAAGTAAATTACCATATGGTTTCACTTCTTTGTGGAACATAAGGAATAGCATGGAGGACATTAGGAGAAGGAAGGGAAAAATGAAGGGGGGGAAATCAGGGAGATGAACCATGAGAGACTATGGACTCGAAGAAACAAACTGAGGGTTTTAGAGGGGAGAGGCGTGGGGGGATGGGTTAGCCTGGTGATGGGTATTAAGGAGGGCATGTATTGCATGGAGCACTGGGTGTTATACGCAAACAATGAATCATGGAACACTACATCAAAAACTAATGATCTACTGTATGGTGACTAACATAACACAACAACAAAAAAAGGATTTCAACATATGAATTAGGGGGTGGGGGAACACAAATATTCAGTCCACTGTAGCTGTCTGGCCACTTTCATCTGTCCTTCCTCAAATGTGCTCTGTAATTACAGGAGATCTACTCTGACCATACTGTTAAATACTGCAAACTGGTCTTCCCTTGAACTCAGAGTCCTCATACCTTGCTTCACTCTTACTTTTCACCCTATAAATTAGCACCTGCTATAACGTTTTTCCATTTTATTATTCCATCTGCCTTGCCCTACTAGAATGTAGAATACATAAGAGGAAAAGTTTTTGGTCTTATTTCCTCTCTGGTATATTGAAAATGTCTAGAAAAGCAAATGGCACTAATGAAAAACTGAAAACATGAGACTCCAAATAATTTAACAAACTATATGTTTCCATTTTAATTAATATTTTTGACTTGCCTAGGTATAAAAATGATGCTTTTTTTCTATCATGTAAAATTTAAAACTCACATTTAATGTGTATTGAACACTACCCAAATCGGAAACTTTGTTTTAATGAATCAGTTTACCTATGTAGTAAGAGATTGCATGCTATAATAAAGTGTGGTTATGGAGTAATTTTGAAGGAAGGAAAAGTGATGGTATAGCCATTTGCTGAAAAATAATACATAGGATTAACATATATACTTAAAAACACTTATCTAACATCACCTAGGTAAAGTAGGTAAGATTGTTTCTCTTTATATACACAGGTAGCTGATAGAGAGCATTTTGTGTTATTTTTAACTCTTGAAATCCTGCATTTAGTGTTTGGCTTACTATTTGCTACATGCATATAACATTTTATTTTGTTATAGAACAGTCCACAGTGAATCAAACAATATTTGATCACAATTTTGTTTAATTGTTGAAGTATAGTTGACATATAATGTTATGTTAGTTTCAGGTGTACAACACAGAGATTCAACAATTTTCTACATTATTCAATGCTCCCCATTATAAATACAGTCACCATACAACATTATTACAATATTATTAACTATATTCTCTATGTTGTACTATTCATTTCCATGACTTACTTATTTTATAACTGGAAGTTTGTACCTCTTAATCCCCTTCACTTATTTAATCCATCCTCTCTCCCCTCTGGCAACCACCAGTTTATTCTGTGTATTTATGCTTCTGTTTTCCATTTGCTTTGTTTTTTTAGATTCCACATGTAAATGAAATCATATTGATGAAAAAAACTGAAGATGACACAAACAAATGGAAACATATACTATGCTCATAAATTGGAAGAATTAATGTTGTTAAAATGTGCATGCTATCTACAGATCCATGATCACAATTATTTAATGTAATTTAAACATAAACAAAAAATAAGAATGTTTCCTTTTTCATGACAATGATTACCTTTATTTATGGAAAAAAAAAGACTATGTTAACACCTACTTTAGGGGAATATATTGAAGATAAAATTAGTTCGTGAAAACTAAATATTTAACAGTGTTCCTGACATTCAGTAAATATTAAAATTTGGGGGCTATTATTATTTTTATTATTACACATTTTCAGCTTCAAAAAATAAAGTTCATGGAAATGTTTTAATCTATATTCTTTGAAGTATTTTCCATAAGTGTCATATAGCAATTTTTTGACTTATGGTGAGCAAGACAGTAAAAGTTAAATTACATTAATTGATCATCTTAGAGGAAAAAAGATAAGCATTTTTGTAATTGAGTCTACACTGTACTTACCACTCTTTATTTAAAATCTAATAAAGCTTGTTTGAAATGCAGAAAGTCCAATGTTATCTTCAAAGGTATTCATATGATATCACTTGTGCTCGTCACTGACCATGTTTTGGAAACAACAAATTAAATGAAGGAATGTATTTGCACATAGGTTTACACATACAGATCTCTTGCAGAATTTGCGTTAGTCCAAAGTTGCTGGAGAAATAAGCTTAGTAATATGGCTATATGTCGGAGATAATTTGAAGATTACATAAAATCTAACTTTCTTTAAAGTTCCTAAAATAGGCTAATAATATAGGCAAAAGGTAAAGAAGTAAAATGTTAGCACTTACTGAATTATTAAAAGTATTTTTGTTTGGTCTCTTCAACAAATGGGTGTTGGAAAAACTGGATAGAAATACGCAAAGGAAAGAAACTGGAACACTTTCTTACACCATACACAAAAATAAACTCAAAATGGATGAAAGACTTAAATGTGAGACAGAAAACCAACAAAATCCTAGAGGAGAACAAAGACAGCAACCTCTTTGACATCAGCTGTAGCAACTTCTTACTAGACACGTCTCCGGAGGCAAGGGGAACAAAAACAAAAGTGAACTATTGTGACTTCATCAAGATAAAAAGCTTCTGCGCAGTGAAGAAAACAGTCAACAAAACTAAAAGGCAACCTTCACAATGGGAGAAGGTATTTGCAAATGACATATCTGAAAAAGTGTTAGTAGCCAAAATCTATAAAGAACTTATCAAACTCAACATCCAAAAACAAACAATCCAGTTAAAAAATGGGCAGAAGACATGAATAGACATTTTTTCAAAGACAACATACAGATGGTCAACAGACACATGAAAAGATCCTTAACATCACTCATCATCAAGAAATACAAATCAAAACTACAGTCAGATATCACCTCACACCTGTCAGAATGGTTAAAATGAACAACACAGGAAACAACAGATGTTGGCAAGGATGCGGAGAAAGGGGAACCCTCTTGTACTGTTGATGGGAATGCAAACTGGTGCAGCCACTCTGGAAAACAATATGGAGGTTCCTCAAAAAGTTAAAAATAGAACTATCCTACAATCCAGCAATTGTGCTACTAAGTATTTACCCCAAAGGATACAAAAATACTGATTGGAAGGGATTCATTAACCCCGATATTGATCAAAAATAATCAAATTATAGAAAGAGCCCAAATGTCCATGGGCTGATGAATGGATAAAGAACAAGTGGTATGTGTGTATATATATCAATTTTAACACAATAGGGCCATTATAGGGAAATTCTAACAACTTCCAAAAACTTCCAAAGAATTTAATTCCAAAGCAGATACTATTTTAGGGAAGTTATGATTAGAATCCAAAAATCTGATATTGATTACTTTACAACTACTTTACCTGGATTCTTGTGATATAAAGAGAAATCTGGAAATTAAACATAAATAAACTTTGAAAATATTTTGAAAAAAAGTAATTTTGTCTGAAAACCACATGAGTAAAAGAAAAAAAAAGTGATAGAGGTACTTTCTGAATTTTGTAGCTTATAGCTTCCATAAGGAAGATTGCATAGGACAGGATTCCATAAGGACATAGTTGAATTCAATAGACCCATCAATCAACAGGCTATAATTGACATCTATAGACTACTTCATGTAAAAATACAGATTATTTTCAAGTTCACATGGGACACTCAGTAATGTGTGTCATATTTCAGGTCATTAAACACATCTTAACAAATTTAAAAGAATAAAATTCATACAATGTCTTCTCAGAGCACAGTGGAATTAAACTAGATATCAATAACAGAAATATAGCTGGAAAAATCCAAAAATCTTCAAGATTAAACAATATACTTCTAAGTAATTCATAAATCAAAGAAGAAATTTCAAAAAATAATTTCAATTAAATTAAAATTGAAATACAACTTATCAAAATACGTGGAGTGCAGCAAAAAACAATGCTTAGAAATATATAGCATTGAATGTATATATTAGAAAGAAGATATAAAATCAATAATTTAAATCTTTACCTTGAAGCTAGAAAAGGGCAAATTAATCCAAAGTAGGCAGAAGAATGGGGCGCCTGGGTGGCTCAGAAGGTCAAGTGTCAGACCCTTGATTTCGGCTCAGGCCATGATCTCATGGTCATAAGATCAAGCTTTGCGTTGGCCTTGGCTTCGGGTTCTGTGCTCAGCAGGGAGTCTCCTTGGGATTCTTTCTCTCCCTCTCCCTCTGCCCCTCCCCCTGCTCTAAATAAATAAATAAATAAATAAATAAATAAATAAAATCTTAAAGTAGGTAGAAGAAAATAAATAATAAAAAATTAGAAGTTGGTGAAATTGAAAACAGTAAATGAGTAAAGAAAAATCAACAGAAACAAAAGAGGTTTCTTTGAAAATATCAATAAAATAGATAAGCCATTTCAAACTATCTAAGGAAAAAGAAGACACAAATTACTAATATCAGAAACAAGAAAGGGACATCAGAACAGACCCCACTGACATTAAAGGGAGAATAAGAAAATATTATAGACAATTCTATGCCCACATATTTGATAACCTAAATACAAAATGAACCACTTCCTTGAAAGACACATCTACCAAAACACACTTAAGAAGATATAAGCAATCTAAATAGGCCTATATCTATTAAAGAAATTTAATCAATAATTAATAAATATTCAAAAACAGAAAGCACCAGACCCAGATGAGTTCACTAGTGAATTCTACCAAATATTTAAAAATAAATTATCTAATTTTCTACATTTTTGGGGAAGGCAGAAGCATAGGAGACCAGAATTGCCCTAATACCAAGACCCAGACAAAGATATTACAAGAAAAGAAAACCAAGACCAGTATCTTTCATAAACATAGATGCAAAAAATCCTCAATAAAATATGAACAAATTTAATTCAATAAAATATCAAAAGAATTATACATGAAGATCAATTGGAATTTAGGCCATGTACACAAAGCTAGTTCAACATCTGAAAATCAGCTAATGTAATCCATCACATCAATAAGCTAAAAAAAAAAAAACATATAATTATGTCAATAGATGCAAAGAAAAAAAAGCATTCGACAAAATCCAATGCTCATTTAAATAAAAATTCTCAGCAAATTAAGAATAGATGGGAACTTCCTCAACTTGATAACATCTACAAATATTTATTTAACATTTTAGTTAATGGTGAGAAACTGAGCCTTCCTGCTAAGATCAGAAATAAGGTAAGGATGTCCCTTCTCATGACTGCTTTCAACATCATAGAAGAAGTCCTAGCAAATGCAGTAATACAAAAAAAGGAAAAAAAAAAGAAAAGAAAAAAAATGTATACTGATTGGAAAAGAAGAAATAAAGCAGTCATTTTTGTGGATGACATAATCATCTAAGTGGAAATCCAAAAGCTCCTGGAAATAATAGATGATACTAGCAAGGCTGCAGGATACAAGGATAAAATATGAATGCCACTTTCCTATAATACCAGCAATAAACAAATGGTACTTGAAATTAAAAACACATTACTATACAACTAGCACTCCAAAAATAAAATACTTAATATAGATCTAACAACATACATACAAGATCTATATGAGGAAAACCACAACACTCTAATGACTGAAATCAAAAAGAATGAAATAAGTGGAAAAATATTCCACGTTCGGGGATAGAAAGACTCAATATTGTCAAGATAACAGTTATTCCCACCTTGACGTATAGATTCATTGCAATTCCAATCAAAATCCAGCAATTCATTTCATAGATATTGACAAACTAATTCTAAAGTTTATATGGAGAGACAAAAGATCTAAAATAGCCAGCACATTATTGAAGGGGTGGGAGGTAAAGTTGGAGGATTAACACTACCCAGCTTCAAAACTTACCATAAAGCTACAATTTTAGGACAGTGTGGTCTGGGTGAAAAAACAGACAAATAGATCAATGGAACAAAATAGAGAACCCAGAAATAGATGCATGTAAATACTGCCAACTGATCTTCGGTGAAGGTGCAAAGGCAATAAAATGAAGCAAAGATATTCTCTTAATCAAATGGTGCTGGCACAGCTAGACATCCACATGCAAAAACATGAATATAGACATAAATCTTACACCTTTCATAAAAATTAACTCAAAATGGATCATAGACCTAAATGTAAAATGCAAAACTATAAAATTCCTAGAAAATAACATAGGAGAAACCAAGATGGCCTTGGGTATGGTGATGACATTTTAGATAGAACACCAAAGACACACTCCATGAAAGAAGTAATTGATAAGCTATACTTCCTTAAAAATATAAACACCTATTCTGTGAAAGATGGTATCAAAAGAATGAGAAGATAATCACCAAAGTAAGAGAAAATATTTCAAAAGACACATCTGACAAAAAAGTTATCCAAAATATACAAATGACTTAAAAAAAAAAAAAAGGCTAAAGACTTGAATAGACACCTTGTCAGATAAGAGGTACAGATGGCAAGCAAGCATATGAAAAGATGTTCAAAATCATGTTATTAGAGAACTGCAAATTAAAACAAGAATGGGGTATCAGCACACACTATTAGAATGGCCAAAATCTAAAGCACTGATAACACTAAATTCTGGTGAGGATGTGGAACTCTAAGTCTTTGCTGGTAAGAATGCAGAATGGTGCAGCCACCTTGTAAGTTTGATGGCTTCTTACAAAATTAAACATACTCTTACCATATGATCCAGCAATCTTACTCCTTGGTATTTACCCAAATGAACTAAAAACTTACATCCACATATGAACTTGCACGTGGATGTTTATAGTAACTTTATTCATAATTGCAGAAACTTGTAAGCAATCGAGACATCTTTCAGTAGGTGAGTGAAGAAATAAACTGTAGTGCATCCAGAAAATGGAATATTACTTAGTGTTAAAAAGCAATTACTGGGGTAGGTGGGATCTCTCTATACCTCTTGTTAATTTTTGCTTTAGACCTTAAACTGCTCTAAAAATAAATTGTATTACTTAAAAAAAGAAAAAGATTATTGATGCAAGCAGTAACTAGATTAATCTTATTAGAATTACTTTGTGAAAAAAATTGAATCACATACTGTATGACTCCACTTATATGACAATCTCATTATGACAAAATTATTGAGGTAGAAATAGATCAATGCTGCCAGCAATGGTGGTAAGAAGAGGATCTGATGTGACCACAAATGGAGAGTCTGAAGTGGATCTTTATGAGGAATACTTCTGTAATTTCATTGTCCTTGGGTTCACAGGAATCTAGACATGTGATATAATGGCACAGAACTATACACATACATTATACCAAAGTCAATTTCCTTCTTTTGATACTATATTTTTGTTATGTAAAATATATCTATGGAAGGAAACTTGGTAAAGAGTACATGGATCTCTCTTGATAAAGGGTACATATACACTTCTTATAATTTGTATAGATCTACAATAGTTTCAAAATAAAAAAGTAGAAAGAAAAAAATACAGTTTCTGATTATGTACCCTAAATCTAAAGACCAAAAGAATTCTATATACTTTTTAACTGAACTTAGAGGTTTTCTGTTCATAGTGTGTTGGAAATCCCCAAGGCTATCCCCAGGTTTGGTGATTCTCTAAGGGGAACTCAGAGCATTCAGCGTATAGTTGGACTCATGACTATGATTTATTACAGTGAAAGGATACAGAGCACAATCAACAAAGAGAAAAGTCAAATGGGGTGAAGTCTAGGGAAACCAGGAACAATCTTCCAAGGGTCTTCTCCCAGTGGAATCACACAAGACATACTTAATTTCTCCAGCAAGGAGTTGTGAAAACACATATGAAATGTTGCCAACCAGTGAAGCTCATACAGAATCATTTTCCATGGTTTTATTAGGCCTGACCACATAGGTGGTATTTGTCAGGCATGTACAAAAATTATAGATCCTGAGAAGGAAAGCAGGTTTTCAGTGTAAACCATATTGCTTGCACTTGAGCAATTCTTTAGGCACAGTGAGCAATTCTTATCAGTTGGAGGTATGGGAATCCTCCAAAGTCCAAATTCCCAGAGTCAGCCAAGGGCTAAACTTGTAAGCAGTTCCTTTCAAGGATAGAAATTGAGGCCTACCATGTTAACTTTTTCCTGCACAGTATGGTTACACATATTGTAGAACTAAGCAAAAAAGTAAATATATTGACATTATGAGAAGCAAACGTTTGTGTTGTGGGAAGCGTAATACAAGTATGGACTGGGAGGGGTAAGACAAGGATGAACCTTGTGTTTGTTGATGTGAGATTAAAGATATCAGTATAAACTCCTGGTTGTGTATATAAATATATAAAAAAGAAAAAAACTACCTATGTTCTACAAACTTACCTACCTATAGTTTTCTTTGTAAAAAGAATCCAATGGCAAAATTTGCAGTGGCAACTCAGCACCAACAAATGCACCTAGCAACCATATCTTGCTTTTCAGAAACCATTGCCCACTTAAAGAAACAGGAATTCTGGAGAAATTGCTGATTCCAAGGCTGTGGCAGGTAAGAATAAAATAAACCTGGAACATTTTTAATGCCAGAAAGTAAGAAAATACTCAAAAAATAAAAATAGAAGAAGGAGGAGGAGGAGGGGAAGGAGAAGAGGAGGAAGAAGAAAAAGCCAGTTTGAAGTTGCTCCCACTGACTAATTTTGGACAGTTTTCACATGAAACTGTGAAATAAATACAATGGTTGATAATTCACTGAATGAGTCCATAGTAAATGTTAGTAAGTAAAATAATAAATAAATAAATAAAAAGCTGGTGTGAGAATAATAGATTTAAAAAAATCTCCATGTGACAATTTGTATTTTTTTTTTAAAGATTATTTATTTATTTATTTATTTATTTATTTATTTATTTATTTATCTATCTATCTGAGAGAGAGAAAGAGCACACACAAGTGGGGGAAGGGGTAGAGGGAGTGGGAGAAGCAGACTACCCGCTGAACAGGGAGCTACAGGGAGCCCATGTGGGGCTTGATCCCAGGATTCTGGGATCATGACTTGAGTGGAAGGCAGATGCTTAACCGACTAAGCCACCCAGGTGCCCCAACAATTTGCATACTTGACTCAGAGAAGAATTATCTATGAATGCTGAAACCATTTAAATTTTGGTAGGAAACAGTATATTTACATATTCTCAAAACATCTCCAAACACACTGTTTATTAATGTATTGATTTGAGAAATATCACCTTAATTGAATATCTTAAGTTAGCACACAAAGAATGGGATTCATTGCCATTATGCCCCCAGATGTTTTGCCCAGATGTTTTGTACTTGGAATGACACAATGCTACTTACGGGGAATTCTTGCCAAAAAATGCATCAGTCATCTAATCTGATTAAGAGGAAGCAATAAAATAAATCCACAAACTATTCTAAAAATGACAGTGTCATGAGATACAAAGAAAAGCTGAGAAATTGTTCACATGGATAAAGATGGTTAAGATGACCATGCAAGTAAATGAAATGCATTATCCTGGATTTTATCCTCAACTAAAAAATTTCTTTAAAGGACATTATTGGGACAATTGGCAAAGTTGAAGTATAGATGTTGTATCAGATAAAATAATATCAACATTACGTTTCCTAAATATGTTAATTGTACAATGAACATGTGACAGAATGTCCTTGTTCTTAGGAGATATATGCTCAATTATTAAGAAATAATAGATCATGATGTCTCTAACTTGATCTCAAATGGTTCAGTCAAAGAGAAAAAATATCAGAGAGATGGAGAGAGGGAGAGAAGTAGAGCATATAGCAAATGTGGCAAAATGATGAAAATTGGTGAATATACAGAAAGGTATACAGATGCTCAATGAATATTTCTTACAACCTTTGCATAAGTTTGAGGGTTTTTTTAATTGCATGCTTTCAAATAAGAAGAACTTAAGAAATGTTTTTGCATAGTAAATTAATTAATCAAAACAAAGCTCCACACTTTTGAAATTATATTAAACAATGAATATATTGACTGAGCTTACCTCACAGGAGTAGGGGGAAAGCCATGTGGAATTTTCATATTATTTTTAAATAACATAGATTAAATTAGCAAGTGAAAACATTATGCTACTACCATCTATCACAGTTGCTTGCAAAAGATTATTTACTGATTAAACTTTGTAATTCTCTTTTAAATTACTCTATTGCTTTTATATGACTAACTTGCTTTTATGATATGTAAGGCTGACTCTGGTTATAAAGAAGGAGGAGAAGAAGGAGGGGAAGGAGAAAAGGAGGAAGAAGAAAAAGGTAGCTTCACTTACTGGGGCATAAGGAGTCCTTACTTTACATCATAAATCCTTAAGAGGACACCCTTGAGAGAAGCTAAGCCCTAAGCCATTCTCTTGGCATCTCAGGGTATCTGATAGATAGATTGCAGAGAACAGATCAATCCATTTGTCACTGGTAAATTTAAGTCTCTCTCCATTAACTTCCATTTGGAACTTTGTAACTGGAGACTAGTACACATAAAAGGGGCTCCTTTTTTTCCCCAGCCAGACAACAATATTTATTATATTGTTTTACTATGTATAAAACAAATAGTAAGGGGGGAAATGCTCTCAAGAAAAGAAAGTGTATAAGTAAATCATCTAGGGAGTCACAAATTGTATAATCAATTTTTTAAAAACTAAAAAGGGCATGGCGGATTATCAGGAGGTTCCATGGACAGAAGCTGGGAAGACTGAGTTCCTTGCTTTACTATTTAGGCAAGTGCAGAGAAAGTCAGAAGTCAGCTTTACCATCTTTCATAAATCTTGGTAGAAACGTGAAGACAAATATTTCAATATGCTTAAATTTATTATACTCTCACATTCTCTGAGATTTCTCACCCAAACAAAAGTGTTTCCTATGGGAGAAACCGACTATTCAGAGAGAAAAATGGGAACCTGTCAGATTTGGAAAGGGGGCTTGGCAGGGGACAGAGCACCTGTTCCCTCCATTCTCAGGTCCTGTGCACCAGGGACTGGTGTACCTGTGCAACTGTTGGTTCCCCAGTCTGATGTGAAAGCCTGGGTCCTGGTCTTAAAGAATATGGAGTACTTAGGTCCTCATATTACTTCATGTCAGAGGGCTCAGCAGCTCTAGTTATAAATTCTTCAGCTCAGATTTTTGATGTTACGAGTAGCTAAAAATGCTCACATACCGTGCTTTAATAGTACATGCTACAGACTGAATGTTTGTGCCTCCTTCAAATTCATATGTTGAAATCCTACCTCAGTGTTTTGGTATTAGGAGGTGGGACTTTTTGGGGCTGATTAGGTCATTGGAGAAGCACTCATGATTGGGATTAGTGCCCTTATAAAAGAGACCCCAGAGAGCTAGCTTGCCCCTTCCACCATGTGGGGTTGTGGAAGGGGTGATAATTATGAAGTGAATATATTACTGTCTAAGAAGCAGGTTCTTACCAAACACCATATCTATCTTGCCAGAGCCCTGATCTTGGACTTCCCAGTTTTCCCAACTGTGAGAAATAAATTTTTGTTTTTCCTAAACTACCCAATCTATGATATTCTGTTATAGCAGCTTGAATGGGTTAAGACAGTATAAGTAAGTTTGCTCCTCCTATCCTGTGTGTGGAACATTGGAACTGGTAGTGAGAGTATCTCAGAGCATTCCTTGTGTTAACCAAAGTGAGTGAATAAATCAGGGGAGTGTCTCTGCATCCCAACTTACCCACAGTTCACATATGCCTGGAAAAGCAAAACACAACCAACCACCTTAAGAGTTACAAAACAAAGCAAAACACAACATCCTAATATTTAATACCCTTTAAGGAGGTTTAAATATCAGTCCTTTTCTCCATACAGAAAAAGGAAGAATAAGCTGAGGTAACATGTACTCAAGACTACACACAATGATTAGAATACTATTTTGACAAAGCTCTTCCATATTTATCCTAAAATGGTCTTATTTATATAATATCTATCTCAATTAGAAATATTTTAACATATAGGAAAAGGCAGATATAATTACATTTCCTTTTTATATATTTCCCACTGATAGAGACAAGTAAAATCCACAAAACATACGGCAACCTTGGGTAAATGGTCAGAGATAATATTGCTTAATATGCTAATAGTTCTCAACAATTTATTATAAAACATATTTTGTTCTATTTTGGCTCAAAAGTCACTAATACTAAATTTTAAAAGACAATTTCAATTGATGAAAACAAAAGTTCATAATTTCCTTATGAAATAATTCATTTGAAAATGTCAGTGAATAGGAAATTGGTAAAATTATAAGTGTTTTGTAAAACATAAAGTATTAGTAAAAGTTATTTCTTTAGAATTTTATCTTCCTTCTTTGAAAAGGTTTTTTTTTAAAAGAGTAAGAGTATAATGACAAGTTTTATAACTACAATAAAAGCTTGTTTAAAAATTTTAACACAATTAAATGAATTTTCTGGAAGATAATATTCTAATTAGTGACATAAAAATGATGGTTATTATCACAGCCTTACTTGAAACACAACTAAAATTATTTTCTTTTTGTTATAATTTAAAATGAGTTCTTCCCAGAAAAAACATTGCTGGGGATCAAAGTGTTCAGTTAGTACTTATTGAGCTTTAGTTACTTACTCATATTAAAAATCAGAAAATCATGTGAATAAAATATGGTATCCTTCCATATTTTACTGACCAGCTCTGAAGCTCCAGGTTTTTATCAAAAAAAAAAAGATAAAAAAAAGAGGTGGGGGAGCCTAGAGCCCTCCCCACCCTCCCAAATTAAGTGGGCTCAAGAAGGAAAAACAAAAAACTAAAAACCCCAAAGTTACAATAGCAACAAGTGATCAAATATTCAAATATTTAACGAGAGGATTGCTATCCATCAGAGATGTCCTTAATGCTACAGTCCAAACCTACCGTGATCGCTTTTGTGCAATAATTAAGGCAAATATGTGGAGAGAGCTCGGTTATAGTCTTTTTTTTTTCTTTTTGAGATATAATTGACATATAACACTGTGTAAGTTTAAGGCATACAACCTGTTGATTTTATATATTTATATATTGAAATACGTTTACTACCACTGCAGTAGTTAACACCTCTGTTATATTACACAATTATAATTTCTTTTTTGTGGTGGGAACAATTAAGATCTAGTTTCTTAGCAACTTTGAAGTTTATAATACAGCATTGTATATATGCACTGTGCCATGCATTGAATCTCCTGGACTCATTTATCTACTGGTCTCAAGTTTGTGCCCTAAAACATCTCCCTAAGTCCCCTACACTCCTGCCCCCTGGTGGTTACCCTTCTACTCTCTTTTTAGGAGTTTAGCTTTTTTTAGATTGCATGTACAAGTGATATCATACAGTATTTGTCTTTTTCTGTCTGACTTATCTCACCCAAAGCCATCTATATTTTCAATACAAAGCCTACAATGGCATTTTTCACAAAAAAAGAAAAAAATGTTAAAATTTATATGGAACCACAAAAGAATAGCCAAGCAATCCTAAGAAAAAAACACCACCAGAGGCATCACACTTCCTGATTTCAGCCTATACTACAAAGCTAAAATAATCACAACAGTATGGTATTGGTATAGCAATAGACATGTGGATCAATGGAATAGAACAGAAAACTCGAAATAAACCCCTATATTTATGGTCAACTAATATTTGACAAGAGAACCAAGAACACTCAATGGGGAAAGATAGTCTCTTCAACAAATGGCGCTGGGAAAACTGGATAACCACAGGAAGAGAAACGAAATTGGATCCCCATCTTGCATAACTCACAAAAATTAACTCAAAATTTTTAAAGACAAACATCAGACCTACTACCATAAAACTCCTAGAAGAAAATATAGGAAAGAAGCTCTTTGACATAGGTTTTGACAATGATTTTTTAATATATGACACCAAAAGCACAAGCAACAAAAGTGAAAACCAACAAGTGGGACTACATGAAACCAAAAAGTGTCTGTACAGCAAAAGAAATAATTAAAAAATTGAAAATGTAAATATAGAGTGGGAGAAAATATTTGTAAACCATATATAAAGCAAGGAGTTAATATCCAAAATATGTAAGAACTCATACAACTCAAAAAAAGGATTATAAAACAGTCCAAGGTTATACTCTTAATGATAATCTTTTACCATGAGAAGACCCTTTCTTTTTCCCTTTTCACCTTTTTTTAACTAGATTCTCAAGTCTTACTCTGGAAAAAAATATTTGCCATAATAATTTATGTGAAATATTATATTTCTCGGTTAATCAATAGATCTATATATTTCAGAATTAACCAGACTATCATTAGTTAAATGCTCTTTCAAGCATTTGTGCCTTTTTCTAAGTCCTGCTGTTATGGTACCCAGGTATGTCATTCACAGTGTTTCCTCAATTTTTATAAGCATTTATTTAGATCTGCTAAGTTTATTTCAAATTTGAGTAAGTCTTTTGAGCATCTATAATTTAAAGTTAAACAATAAAAGCTAAGCATATCCTTTGGTTTCTAGCAGATTCTCACATGAATAGGCAACACATTGTGTTATCTTTTTTTCCTGCTTTAAACAAATTTCAGTTGACTCATACCTTGTTCCTTTCCCTACATTTTAAACTTTTGTTCCTATCAAAGCAAAGAATAACGGAAATAGCCAAGAAATTAAAGTTTGTATTGAGATTCAAATGTCAATTCAATTCAAAGAGCTCAGAAAGATACAGCTGCTTTGAGAGATAAGGAATTAAATGATACTTTATGCTATCTATTAAAACTATGATTAAAATTTATAAGTCCAAATCCTGCAACATCAAAAACTGTCTATTATCAAAAAACTTAAAGTAGTAAATGCAATATTTAAAACACACATAATATGAACAACATGAATATATAGTTGACATTTTCTGTGATGCATTTCAGCCTACAAATCTCAATTTATTTTTTTTTCAAATTGGTCCTATGATGTATTCCAACGGTTTTCCAGATTTTTTGATCAGCAATATTAAAAATAAACAAACAAACAAAGACCTGAGTAGGAAAATCTCTTCACTAAATTAGATAAAGCCAGAGATATGCTATTAACTGGGAGTGAATGTCCACATCCTAATTAGTTCTGTTTTTCTCTATGACAGTCTCATCTATGGAAGTCTCCAGAACATATAGTTGGTAAATCAGTGATGCACATCATAGTCAGGCTTTATGCATTGTTGACATAACAATAACCCTAAGGCAATAATAACTAATAATAATTCACAAAATTATACCATAATTCCATATACAGAAGTCCCTTATGCTTGCATTTTTAGAGGGCCTTGAAAATTGCAAACATACAAAAAATAAATGTATTAAAGAATATACAGAAACCTCTGCTATTTCTGATCTGGCACTCATAACTGGCACAGTGCTACCTGTAATACTAAACATGCTCTTTGTGGCTAATACCTTTCCGTCTCCATAGTACTCCTCTCTGCATTTCTTATCTTATATCCTTGGAAAACAGAGTGACTGGGTTCGATTGTTGGGATAGTTTGTGACTTGTGTCTTTGCTGATGTTGAAACAGACAATAGTCTGGCACATAGGGAGAGATAATTTGAGCAGTAGAAATCAGTAAATGAAAAGACAAATTAATTAATTTGTCAAATTCTTCTCAGCAAGAATGCAATAATTTCTTGCATAATAAAGTATTGTTTCTCAACAGTAGACAAAATCTTTTTGTTTCTGTTCATGACTCAATTTTTAGTTCTAAAGAAGTCATGAGTTAGCATGACATTTGCAGGAGTTGCACATCATGACTGAGGAAGATTTTGTAATATCAATCAATCTGAATCACCCATATTTGTATAAATGGAGGTCTAGACATATTATATGTAAAAAGTAATGATAGTTTACTATGTTGACAAGTCAATGGGCAATACTGAATACTGGATATTTTTATACATGACCAACAGTTATTTAATTTCCGCCTCCCAAATTAAAATTCCAGCCTCATCTAAATGTTTAATTTAAATTTTCACACTTATTACTTACAATTTTTGTTTTGCTTTTTAGTTTTAGCATGTCATATAAATAAGTAATGGGTGTTTCAGAAAACAATAAAAATAGATTTTGAAATATAGAAATAATTTTATTTTTCCAGTGCTTTCCATTGTCTTCAACTTGGTTTTGGATTAAAACATACATTATAACTTTTTTAAAAAAATATTTATTTATTTATTTTTAGAGTGAAAGAGAGAGAGAGAGAGCAGATGCAGACAGGATGGGGGGAGTTGGGAAGGGCAGAGAGAGAGGGAGAGAGAGAATCTTAAACAGTCTCCCCATTCAGCACAAAGCCTAATGCGGGGCTTGATCTCACCACCCAGAGATCATGACTTGAGCCAGAAATCGAGTCAGACACTTAACTGAGTCACCCAGGCAGCCCTTACATTTTAACATTTTAAATGCAAGTAAATTTTCTGTTGCTACAAATCTTTTGATAATTGAGAATGAATAAAAGTCAAGATCATTATAGAAACAGAAAAAACAAAAGCAGTTTAGGAAAGAAAAATAAATCAATAAAAGAAATTTTGTTGCTATAAAAGCATATAAGTCAACATCAAAGGGTACAAACATTCAGTTATAAGATGAATAAGTTCTGGATCTAATGGACAGCACAATGACTATAGTTAATAATGCTGTATTGTGTACTTAAAATTTGCTGAGAGTAGTTCTTAAGTGTTCTCACAGCACACTCACAATACACAAAAATGATTAACTATGTGAGATGATGGGTATGTAAATTAGCTCAATTGTAATAATCATTTTACAACGTATACATACATCAAAGCATCACGCTGTACATCTTAAAAATATACAATTTTAATTTGTCAATTTTATCTCAAAAGGCTGGGGGGGAAGGATATAAGCCAAAACAAAAATGCAGAATATATTTTAACAGTTTTTTAAAGATTGATTTATGATTTTTTAAGTATTGAGCCATATGGCAAATGGTACCCATTGATACTCTTGTCCTAGGCACTACACATTTTAAAAGTGACCTTGATTACCTTCATTTTCACAAAACTCTAATTGTATTATATGAAAATTATATGTTCTGTTCTAATTTTTCCTTTAAAAGATGGAAAGACGACCTTTAAATATTGCTTTTCTGGGGACAGTTTCTTGGTGTGATCAAGCCAAATGATCAACTACAGCAAATGATGCCCAAAGGCCAAATAAAATGCCCATTAAATTTAGCAACATGGAGATTATTGCTGATATTTAAGAATATTTTGGTGGAGTGGGGGTTAGAAGCTGGTAATGTGGGCTTTAGAGAGAATGGATAAAAAGGACTTGATACTGTGAGTTTGAGTTTTGCTTCATAGGAAAGTAAATAAATGGGACAGTAGCTTGCCAAGTAATAGGAGTAAAAAAAAAAAAAAGAAGAAGAAGAAGAAGGAAAGAACATGGCTGTCTGCCAATGAAAATGATCCAATACAACAGAAGTTGAGGCCGTAGAAGATAGAATACAGCATGGCTATTGCAAAGTCCTAGTCATATGCAGAAGAATTTGATTTCTATAGGAGTGTGGATAGTTAATCTATGGAAACAGGTAAGAAAGATGAGTATGTATATATGAAAGCTGGTAGGTGGGTTAACGCCTATTGCCCTTTTCATTATTTTGTTGCAAGAGAAAGCAAGGACCTCATCTAAGAACAGTAACAACAATCCTATGTCCTAAGTTAGTAGAGATGAGTAAATTAATTAGCACATGTAATAAACTTAGAACACCACATGGTATTTGTCGTCGCCTAATATATGGGAACTACCGTTGGAGACATTAACCCCTCCTTATAAATACGTCTGCTGTTAGTTTTACCAAACTCTGCCAAGAGTCCAATTTTCCAAATTATTCTTCAAATCATGATTTAAAAAACAAAAAATGAGAAGCACTGCATATGAGATGCCTCTCTATTGTGAACAATAAGTACTTTATTTTCCTTTTATGTATCTCCTCCTATATCTCTAGTTTCTTTCCACGCTTGTGTTCCAGGTCTCCAACCCCTTTTTCTTGTAAGAAGTCCCCTCTCTTATCGCAGCCCTGTCTCTTCCTAAACACAGATGCCAGTACGTGGCCCAAGTAAAGCATGGGACTGTGCAAATTTAAAACACCTAACATCTTACATTCATCATCTTACAATTAAAACGTATACATTCCAGCATTCACACACACGATTGTTCTTGACACTTTTTAAGGTTAATAGAAATGTGAAACAATCTTGATGCCCTACCTTTGCTTTTATATATTTGTCACATTATAAAGAACTTTATCCATTTAAATCTTGCTGCCATTAATAAAAATGAAATTATGCCGGGGTGCCTGGGTGGCTCAGTGTGTTAAGAGTCTGACTCTTTACCTCAGTTTAGGTCTTGCTCTCAGGGATAGGAATTCAAGCCCAGAGTATGTATACATTGTAAAAAGAAAAAAAAAAAAAATGAAATCAGGTCACACTTAAACAAATAGAATTTTATAAATAGGATCTTCCTAATGATGGGAATGAAGTAACTAGTGTGTTACGAACATTAGCTGCTCGACTTTTCCTCTCCTAGGAGGTGAGGATTACCGTGGCCATGATCATGAAGCATTCTAGCAGGACCCCATAGGTTGAATGAAAAGCGCTTGCAGGTGTATAATCAGCACTTTGCTTCCATGCTTCACTATCTCAGTGGGAAGACTATCAAGTGAATGGATTGGTCATTAATCATGACTGGTGCAGAGGTGCTGACTCTGACTTTAATATACACATTTTTCCAACTTGACATTTGATTTTAAACAAAATAAGAAATTAGGATTCTTTAAAAAATATTTTACCTTCCATTATTTACCTTCCATTATTTACCTATGATGTCAGTATCCCTTTATATGAGACTGATTTAGAGGCTAGCCTCCTAGATGTGTTAATAATTACCACTTAACTTTAGTCTACAACTGATTTTATTTGACATTATAGAAAACAGGCATTTCCTCTCACATGGGTTAAAGAATTTAGAATAATTTTACTTCTGTAGTAATAGACATAAATTTATAGACGATTACACATGTCTTACGTTTTGATTTATTTCATATGTTTGAAATTTGACCATGTTAAAATTCTTATCACATGGTATTACTTTTTTTTCTATGTTACTTCCAACTTAAAGTCTGCCCATTCAAACTTCTGCTGACACTTGAGACCATTTAAAATCCACTTCTTGCCTGAACTTGTGGCTTCCTATTACAGTCAAGAGGCATCCAGGCTAAGTGAGCGTCTGAACATGTTACTGGCTGCAGGCCTGAATCATTCTAATTTTTCTACTTAAGTCATCATTACCTAAGCACGGAGAAGCTGAAACAGTAACTTTTTTCAGATTTTACTCCCTGCAGGTTTTTGTTACACTAAATGAAAATCACAGAAAAAAAAAAGTAGTGATATTGCTGATAAGTTTCCCATAAGACCTTACTTCCCAATCAGATATAAATGATCATGTCTTTAGTATTTATTTCTTTTGTAAGTTCATATCTCTAATTATTTTGCTCCATGCAGAGTCAACAATATTGATTCTTGTTTTGTCTGCATTTAAAGTGCTGTATATGCTTTTTAACTTAGAATCAATAATTATCTTGCTCTTGTAGTAATTTGAAACCATCTTGCTCCAAAGGAAATTTCCATTAAGCTAGTTTGCAATTTTATCACATCATGAATGCTATAGATGGAATGAAAAAGTTCCAATTGTCTAGGAAAAAAAACACTTTTGATATAAAATATGATTATATTTGAAATATTAAAAACATAGCTAAAAGTAAATTACATGTGAATCTTCTGATGAAGACATATTTTGAATTAATGTCACATTTATTTTTCATTTGTTTTTAATTTAAATTTTAGTTAGTTAACATACAGTGCAATTGGTTTCTGGAGTAGAATTCAGTGATTCATCACTTACAACACCCAGGGCTCATCACAACAAGTGCCCTCTTTAATACCCATCACCCACTAGCCCATCCGCCATCCCCTCCCCTCCAGCAACCCTGTTTGTTTTCTACCGTTAAGAATCTCTTATGGTTTGTTTCCCTCTCTACTTTATTTCTCCCCCTTCCAATATGTTCATCTGTCTTCTTTCTTAAATTCCACATATGAGTGAAATCATATGGTATTTGTCTTTCTCTGACTGCCTTATTTCACTTAGCATAATAGCATCCATGTTATTGCAAATGGTAAGATTCCATTGTTTTATGGCTGAATAATATTTATATATATATGCATATACACACAAACACACACACATACATACACACATACATACATATATGTATATATACCACCTCTTTTTATCTATTTATCAGTCAATGGACATTTGGACTCCCTCCATAGCTTGGCTATTGTTGATAATGCTGCTATAAACATCAGGGTGCATGTACCCCTTTGAATCAGTATTTTTGTATTCTTTGGGTAAATACCCTGTCGTGCAATTGTTGGAATGTAGACTAGTTCTATTTTTATTTTTAACTTTTTATTTTCTATTTTTAACTTTTGAGGAACCTCCGTACTATTTTCCAGAGGGGTTGTACCAGTTTGCATTCCCACAAGAGGGTTCCCCTTTCTCCACATCCTGGCCAACCCCTGTTGTTACTTGTGTTGTTAATTTTAGCCATTCTGACAGGTGTGAAGTGGTATCTCATTTTGGTTTTAATTTGTACTTCACTGATGATAAGTGATGTTAAACATTTTTTTCATGTGTCTATTAGCCATCTAGATGTCTTCTTTGGGAAAGTGTTTATTCATGTCTTCTTCCCATTTTTTAACTGTATTATTTGTTTTTTGGGGGTGTTGAATTTGATAAGTTCTTTAGAGATTTTGGATACCAACCCTTTATCAGATATGTCATTTGCAAATATCTTCTCCTATTCCATAGGCTGTCTTTTAGTTTTGTTGGTTGTTTCTTTGCTATGCAGAGATTTTTATCTTGATGAAGTCCTAATAGCTCATTTTTGCTTTTGTTTTCCTTGCCTTTGGAGACATGTCTAGTAAGAAGTTGCTATGGCTGAGGTCGAGGAGGTTGCTGCCTGTGTTGTCCTCCAGGATTTTGATGGTTTCCTGTCTCACATTTAGTTCTTTCATCTATTTTAAATTTATTTTTGTGTATGGTGTAAGAAAGTGGTCCAGTTGGGGTTCCTGGGTGGCTCAGTCGGTTAAGCCTCTGCCTTCGGCTCAGGTCATTATCCTAGGGTCCTGGGATCAAGCCCCATGTCAGGTTCCCTGCTCAGCAGGGAGTCTGCTTCTCCCTCTGCCCCTGCCCCACTCATGCTCTCTCTCTCTCTCAAATAAATAAAATCTTAAAAAAGAAGGAAAGAAGAAAGAAAGAAAAAGAAAGAAAGAAAGAAAGAAAGAAAGAAAGAAAGAAAGAAAGAAAGAAAGAAAGAAAGATAGAAAGAAAAAGGGGTCCAGTTTCATTCTTCTGCATGTGGCTGTCCAATTTACCCAACACCATTTGTTGAAGAGACTTTTTTCAAATGGATAATTTTTCCTGCTTTGTCGAAGATTAGTTGGCCATATAGTTGTGGGTCCATTTCTGGGTTCTCTATTCTGTTCCATTGATCTATGTGTCTGTTTTTGTGCCAGTACCATACTGTCTTGATGATTACAGCTTTGTAATATAGTGTGAAATCCAGAATGTGATGCCTCCAGTTTTGTTTTTCTTTTTCAGAGTTGCTTTGGCTATTCAGGGTCTTTTATGGTTCCATACAAAATTTAGGATTGTTTGTTCTTGCCCTGTGAAAAATGCTGGTTGGTATATTGATAAGGGTTGCATTAAATGTGTAGATTGCTTTGGGTAGTATCGACATTTTAACAATGTTTGCCCTTCTAATCCATGAGTATGGAATGATTTTCCATTTATTTGTGTCCCCCTCTATTTCTTTCCTAAGTGTTCTGTAGTTTCTGATGAAGACATTTTAAATGTGAATAATAGATGTTCTGTAGTATTTTTAAAAATATTTCTTTCTTTTTCTCTTTGTATTAATCTACTTATATGTTAAACTCTATCTCTAGATGGTCTCAGATTTAGGACACCCAGAGGACAGAGGAATATTTTGACCAGTAGAGACACCTTAAGGACCTTTACTAGTCTTCTAGGGATACCATAACAAAATACCATTCACTGGGTGACTTGAAAAACAGGAATTTATTTTCTCACAGTTCTGTAGGTTAGAAGTCCAAGATCAAGTTGCCAGTCGCGTTGGTTTCTCCTGAGGCCTCTCTCCTTGGCTTGTAGATGGTCTTTTCTCTATGCACACAAATTCCTAGTGTCTCTTCCTTTTCTTACAAGGACACCAGTCCTATGGTATTAGAACCCTACTGTTATGTCCTAATTTAACCTTAATTACTTTCCCAAAGGCCCTATCTCCAAATACAGTCAAAATAGGGGATAGAGCTTTCAACCTACAAATTGTGGAACACAATTCAGCCTATAACAGGGATCATCTAGACTGAGATATGATGTAGGCAAAATAACTGAGGATCAGAGAGGGTGTTTGACTTATTTCAGGTCACACTAAGCAGCTAGTGGCACATGGGTTCTAAAATTCAAGATTCCTGATTTTGACTCTTCCAAGTTTCCCTCTCAGTCATGCTGCTTTCCTAAAAATGGTAATAGAAATAGAGCCACAGCAGCATGAACAGTGAGAGAAGTAACCTAAAACAAACAAAAAAAAAGCTAAATAGAAATGAAAATATGTTGAAAGTCATATTTTCTCAAAAGTAGAAATTTTTAAAAAATAGTTCCAAATGCCAGCTTATAAGAATATGATAAAATATAAATGCAATTTTGTTTATATCATTGTCAATTAAGTGGTTTATGAATCTTTTTATATGCCAAACACTCAATTTTGTATCATTGCTTACATTAAGGCAAAAGTTGTGGCAACTTTTTCAGGTAATGTCAAAAGTCCAGAATAGGAAAATTAAAACCACCTGATCAATAAAAAGTAGTTAAGAGTTTATTTGGCATGTAAAAAAAATGTTCTCAGACAAATCCAAAACTGATATGAAGCTCAGTGGCATGATGTTATAGGATAGCTTATAAAGTGAAAATGGGGAAGCTATTTAAACTTTACAATGAAGAGTTCTTACAGTGGGGGTTTCATTCAAAATGATTAGGGATTGGTTAAATGCTTTGGGATTGGCTAAAAATGTTTATCTTACACAACGTTTAGGAAGATGACTTGTTTCTTTTATAATTATCAGAGGCATTTACAAGAAGTAACTTAAGTTTCAGTTATGTTTATGAAATAGCTGGATTTAGTTTTGTTTACATGGCTTAAATGCTTTTGTCCACTTGGAGGATCTCCAAGCCTCATCTCCATTGTATTTTACTTGAACATTATCAAGTATGCTAAAGCAATTACATTGTAGACACTGGAAGAAGGAGAAAGAGTTATGAAAAACATAGTAATAAATTTTTATTTTTGTTTTGTTTGTGATGGAAAGTGAAGTTTTTATTTCCAAACTCATCTTTGAGCATTCTTATCTTACCCAACTGTCAGAAGTGTAGATGGTTACTGAGAGAACACAGAAGAGAACAAGTGACAAGATGCCAGCTCATAACTGAAATACAATTATTTCCTTTAAATGGTGGTCAGTCATATTTCCAGGATATGCAAACCCAGCTTTTGTTCATGTATAAGACTGGAATGCTTAGATAGGTCATTATCATCAAAGAATAGCTTCTTTACCTGGCCATAAAATATCCGTTAAATCAAAATATTTAATCGTATTTCATTAGATAAAGGAAATGGGTAAGCCAGCAAACTGCTAGAGATGAGGCTGTTTTATCTCAGTAAGTCTTAAATATATGCTTTCCATATATGTTATTCACTGTAAAAATGTGTAACACATTTTGAAGAAAACTAGGACTATGTCTCAATAGACAATTATATAGCTTGAGGTATAGTAGAAGGCATTTAATGCAAGGTTTGTTGAAGACTGTTAAGAATTTTACATATTCAGGGCGCCTGGGTGGCTCAGTTGGTTAAGCGACTGCCTTCGGCTCAGGTCATGATCCTGGAGTCCCAGGATCTAGTCCCGCATCGGGCTCCCTGCTCGGCAGGGAGTCTGCTTCTCCCTCTGACCCTCCTCCCTCTCATGCTCTCTGTCTCTCATTCTCTCTCTCTCAAATAAATAAATAAAATCTTTAAAAAAAAAAAATTTTACATATTCAAAATTCATGTTAAAATTCTTCTAAATATAAAGTAAAACATTCATACTTTTCAGTGTAAAGCCTTAAAAAGTCATTTTTACATTAAGATTTGAGGACCAACGAGCAAAGCTAAGAAGTGACAAAAGAAAAGTCAATATGCAAGTGCATTGGTTTGCTAGGGATGCCACAATGAAGTATCACAGATTGGGTTGCTTACAAAACAGAAAGTTATTTTTTCAGTTTGCAGACCAGAAGTTAAGATCAGACATCAGCAGGTTTAGTTTCTTCTTTGGCCTCTCTCCGTGGCTTGAGGATGAGCTCTTCCTTCCTGTGTCCCCAGGTGCTCTTTCCTCGGTGCAGGCACACTTCTGCTATCTCTCTGTGTGCCCAAATTTCCTCTTCTTAGAAGGACACGAGTCAGATTGGATTAGAGCCCATTCTGATAGCCTTACTTTAGCTTAATTACCTCTTTACCGACCCTATCTCAAAATACAATCACATTCTGAGGGACTCGGGGTTAGAAGTTCACTGTATGAATTTTGGGAGGTCACCATTCAGCCCAGAACAGTAAGTGCCCAGACATTCAAAAAGGCACATGCCTTTAAGATAACTATCAAAATCTGAGTGGAAAACATGTATGTGTGTGTGTGTGTGTGTGTGTGTGTGTGTGTATCTTGTGGGGACAGGATTTGATGTGGTCGGGAAGTGGAGACTTCAGAAGTATTCTTGCTAGCCTGTAGGATTTAATCCATTTTCTCTCTTTTTTTTTAATTTTTTTATTGTTATGTTAATCCCCATACATTACATCATTAGTTTTAGATGTAGTGTTCCATGATTCATTGTTTGTGCATAACACCCAGTGCTCCATGCAGAACGTGCCCTCCTCAATACCCATCACCGGGCTAATCCATCATTCCACCCCCCTCCCCTCTAGAACCCTCAGTTTGTTTTTCAGAGTCCATCGTCTCTCATGGTTTAATCCATTCTCTTTTAATAGCAAGTCTCTGTAACTCCAATACATGTTAATTGATATGTTTGCTGTGGAAATTAAGAGAAGTGATGTATGTGAAACACATTGCAATCTGGCAGATAATAGGTTCTCAGTCAGTGTTTATTGAATTTGAATCAATCTAAACCTTGCTTCATCAGACTCATATACATAGTGTCTTTGATGACGCTAAAGAACTTCGCTACCTGCTTGTTCTTTGATGCTTGGAAACATTTTTATTTTGAAATAATTATAGATGTAGAGGAAGTTGCGTAACTAGTACAGAGAAGCTCCACTCATTTGTCACCCAGTTTCCCTCACTAACAACACCTTAGATAGCTATACGACAATATCAAAACCAGGAAATTAAAATTAACATAATTCACAGATCTTTTTCAGCTTTCACCATTTATAGGTGCACTCGTCTGTGTGTCTGTGGGTTTAGAAGTGTATGCCACTTAATTCATCACCTACATATATTTGTGTTACCACCAACATAATCAAGATGCAGAACTATTCCATCACCAGAAATATCCCTCTTGCTGCTCTCTTCCCAACTCTGTGCCCAGCTATTATCCATAGAGTTTTCAAAATGCAGCTTAATTACTATTGTTTTCGAAACCTTCCCTGATGCCCTCAGGTGTTAATTTTCCTTGTGTTCTCAGAGCTCCCTGCATGGACTGTTTCAGAAACCCTTACTACATGACATTCTAGTTACTGTGAAAACATGTATCTTACCTACTAGACTGACTGAAAACTCTTTAAAGCCAGAGTGTGTCTTTTTAAATAATATATACTGAATGAGTGCCTACTGGAATAATAAAATTTGCCAAAGATGCCTGTGACAATCATATCTTGTTCAAATATTAATTTAGTGAACCTACAATTTTAAAAATACTATTTGTGTGCTACTACTAAGTGGATTGACTCTTTAATGTACACATGCTTTGGTTCCCCATTTTTACACAGATTTATTATGAGAGCTAGTACAAATTAGAACAAAAAGAGGTGATTAAAAATATAATTGCTGATAGCATGGTCTAGTTTGGCTGCTGAAGATTCCATAATCATCTTAATGACTATACAGAGAGTCATTTTTCAGTAAGGAGAACTACAAATTACTTGAGTGGCCATGGTGTTCATCAGCCAGTAACTTGTCCGGTGGGTGACTATTCCAAAATTCCTAATAGTTAAGCAAATCGCTAATTAGAAATTACAAATTCCTAGGGGTGTTTGCACAGCAATCCAGCATAAATTTAATTGCAACACCACTGCCCCAGGATATGTTCAAACAACCTACAAACTTCATATGTATTTTATTTCACCTAAAAAGAAGATGAACAAAAGGAAATTAAATTCTGTCATTATTTTAATTTATTTATATAGATGCTTTATCACCTGATTTCAGGGTGCTGAATTATTCCCCATCTTCTTGCAAATATTTAAAAGGATGAATTTATATAGTGTACATTTTTTTTAAGATTTTATTTATTTATTTGACAGAGAGAGACACAGCGAGAGAGGGAACACAAGCAGAGGGAGTGGGAGAGGGAGAAGCAGGCTTCCCGCAGAGCAGGCAGCCCAATGCGGGGCTCGATCCCAGGACCCTGGGATCATGACCTGAGCCGAAGGCAGACGCTTAACGACTGAGCCACCCAGGCGCCCCTATATAGTCTACATTATTAAGTTTACATGTTATTTTGTAGGTAATTTTACTTAGAACATCAATTAGAAACAAATAACCAATATCAGAAATAGTGCAATATGTTTAGTTGTGGAAGTAATGATTCAAAATAAAATTAATCTTAGTTTCAAGTTACCACTGCACCTTAGAGTCTTATACTAACAACAACAACAACAACAAAAAATACTTGGTACATATTCTATTATTTCTCTCAAATGCACATATTTTTTAAATATTAAAAATCATTTTGCAGTATTAAATGTTTATTTTTAGAAATAGGGAGAGATAAATGGAAAAGACAATGTACAAATATAGAAGAAACTCACGTTAAACAGATTTCTAGATTTTTGTACTGTACATGTGAAGATACATTAGTTGAAAATATTTAGTGTGAATCAATTAAATGATGGAGACTATTGCTAAGGAATAATTTTACTTTATAAACAATTTATTTCTTAAATCCTACTTTCTTATTGCTCCCTTTATGGCTTTTAACAAATTCACATTTCAGTTCTCCAATATTTTAGTGTAGAGCATTGGCTTTAATAGAAAATAAATAAATAAAATAAAATAAATAAGTACAAAATAATGTTTCATTTACTAAAAACTGTTTTGAGAAAGAAAAAAAAATATCTTATTGAGTCCTCTAAGCTTTCACTCAACAAATATTTAAGAATATATGAAAAAATATCCACTGTTAGGTGATGGAGTTACATGATTAATAACACACATTTCCCCAAATCATTCACTGTCTTCTGGAGTAAACTACTAGAGGTCTCTGCAGAAATAATTGCAAGCCAATGTGTGCAGAGTTAATTGGGATCTTGTACAATGTGTCATGTTGTAATAAATTTTACTTCTACAAAGGATGTAAGTATTCCAATACATTGGTACTATGTTTGCTTTAAATTATCATCTTTAAGAAATAAAAAAAGAGAAAAGTGTATTTTAGATTTATCTATATATTTACCATTTCTGTTCTTTTTATTTCCATAGGTAGATACAATTTTCCATATGTTGTTATTTTCCTTCCGATTAAAGAGCATTTTAAAATATTTCTTATAGTGCAGGTTTACTCATGACAAATTCTTTCATCACAAAGAAGAAAAATAATAAAAATAAATAAGAAATCTTATAGTTTTCACTACATGCAGTAAGATTTTTGTACTGTGGTATAAACATGAGATCTACCCTCTCTACAAATTTTTAAGTGTATGGCACAGTATTGTTAACTCTAAGTACAATATTGTATAGCAGATCTAGAACTTTTTCATCTTGTGTGACTGTAACTCTATACCCATTGGACAACTCCACATTTTCCCCTCCTCCCAGCCCCTGGCAACCAACATCCTGCTCTCTGTTCCTATGAGTTTGATTGCTGAAGATACATTATATAAGTGGAATTTGTCCTTCCAAGCTGATGCTTACAACCTGATCAGCTAAAATTTAGTCTAGTCTATAATAAACAACCAAATCAGACCAAAGAAAAATCATTCTTTATTATGGACTGAATTGTGTCCCCTGAAAATCTATAGTTTAAAGCTCTAACCCCCAAGGTTTCTGTATTTGAAGATAGGACCTGTAAGAAGGCAATTAGGGTTAAATAAGGACATAAGGATAAGGTTCTAATCCAATCTGTCTGGTATCTTTAAAAGAAGAGGGAGACGCCAGGAGTGTGCACTCACAGAGGAAAAGGCAATGCAGGGATACAAAGAGAAATGTTACCAGGATGCAACAAAGTTACTCAAATTAGAGGGCTAAAAGCTATCGGTAGAAGGGAAGCAGAGAAAGGGACAAAAGCAGGGAAGGAATGCAGTTTCAGCCAAGGAGACAATGGGCTAATAAGTGTGTCTCACCTGAGAGGCCCTTACATGAGCCACTTTGAGCCAAATTGGAGCTGAGGACCTGTGCGGCCCCTACCCCCAGTTGACCTGAAGTTACCTTTAGCTCATAATACTAAAAGCTCCCCCCATGGTGGGGTTTCCTACTATTTTTGAATACATGATATATGCACTAGCATGTTGATATGCTAGGCATGCATAATTGAACCAAAGTGCCCAAATAATAGAATATGTATAAATTCCTTAATGCATATACAAGCTCCTTGCCCCTGCCCCCAATACACTGAATAAAAGCTTCCTCTACTAACCTCATGGAAAGACAGTGCTTTGACAACTATCTCCCTGTCTCCTTACTTATAATAAGAAACAAGAAGGTCTTTCACTTTCAATACTTCTTTGGATTGTGTTCAAGCTCAGTCACAGAAGGAGACATCTATAAGCCAAGAAGAGAGGCCTCAGGGGAAACCAAACTTACTGGCACCTTGATCTTGGACTTCTAGTCTCCAGAACTGTGAGAAAATAAATGTCTGCTTGTTTAAGCCACCTAGTCTGTTGTATTTTGTTATGGTAGCCCTAACTGACTAATATACTCTTCTTTTCTTCTTTGTCCCGCTGAATGCTTCCTACCAGATTTACCAAACACATATACACACACAGGAATAAGCACACGCACACACACACACACACACACACACACACCCCACAAAGGATTTGACAGTCAATTGAGTTTGTGAAGCCCTATGTTAAATAGGATCAAACAACTGTCTTTACTGCATGGTTTCCTACACCTATAGTGTGTGAATTATGAATCTTAAGTGAGGGTATTCAATGCAACATCTTTCAATTTACTATACCATAATGCTTTTTTTCTTTTCCTTTTCTGTCTTTTTAATTTGTTTATTTGCTTGAGGAACGTCCCATGGGACTACTAATGGCAAATATTGCCCTATGGAATTTAAGTTAATTAATGACATTTCATTGCTAGGACCAGTGTTTATCCTTTTCATTGACTCAAACAATATTTAATCTTTGGCCCTTGTATTGCCAAGATTCTCGAGAGAAACAGAACCAATAGGATATGTGTGTGTGTGTGTGTGTGTGTGTGTGTGTGTATGCAGGCGCACACACACACAAAGAAAGAGCGAGGGAGAGAGAGAGAGACTGAGATATATTTTAAGGAATTGGTTCACGAGACTGTAAAGACTGACAAGTCTAAAGTTTGCAGGGCAGGCCAGTAAGCTAGAGACCCAGGGATGAGTTAGTGTTGCACTTAGTCAAGAGGCTGCCTAGAGGCTAACTCCTGCTTCATCAGGGGACCTTAGTCTTTTCTTTTAAGTCCTTTGACTAGATAAGGCCAACCCATATCGGAAAGGTAATCTGCTATATTTAAAGCCAAACAATTAAAATGTTAATCCCATCTAAAAAATATCTACACACTGATGTTTGACCAGAAACTGGGTGCCATGGGCCCAGCCAAGTTGACACATAAAATTAACTATCAATGTCCCTAAAACATCTATCCTTTAATTTGTTTCCACCACATTTTACTCCTTTTAAAATCACAGTCCTCAAGCTTAATCTTCCTTCTCTTTCCTCATACTTGAGTGACAGACATCACAAATATCTTGGCAGAGCTTGTTAAACTCGGTGTCAAAGAGCTCTGCACAGCTGGTATGGGTTTCCTTATTATGCTGCTATCAGCAAGTACCCCTGGAAGAGAGAAATTGCTGCTCCCCTTCCTGTTTATAGGCTTCTCCAGTTACTGATTTTGAGATGGATTTAGGGTCACATAACTCATTTTGTGTTCCACTAACATTTTAGGAATCTGTTTATCTCTTACTTACTATCCTCTTCTGTAACTATTTTTCTTTATATTCTCTCTTTCTGGTTCTCACAAATGGGAAGCATCATAAAACTTTCCTTATCTACATCTTTCTGGTAAGACTCTTGTAGGCAGAGGTTCAGAATCTCCCATTTTAAATGTCTGTTTTCCCCTGAAAAAGAGATATAATGCAGTTTGTTCACGGATGACCTTAACTTTTTAGTCTGGTCATCTCATTATTTTATTGATAAAATGCATGATTACTTCCTATAGTAAGTAGTTGCATTTATAGAATTTGCTATGCTTCAGTCCCTTTCTCCTTGTACAAGATTGACCCTGAAACAATGCAGGGGTTAGGGGGCACTGACCCCTCATGCAGTCAAAAATCTGTGTATAACTTTTGCTCCCCTAAAACATAACTATTAATAGCCGACTGTTTCTCCGAAGCCTGACCAATAACATAAACAGTCAATTAACGTATTTTTTGTGTTATATGTATTATATACTGCATTCTTACCATAAAGTAAGCTAGAGAAAAGGAAGTGTTATTAAGAAAATCATAAGGAAGAGAAAATACATTTACAGTACTATATTTATTGACAAAAATCTATGTATAAATGCTGTTCAAACCTGTGTTGCTCAAGGGTCAACTGTATTCTGAAGCCTGCGTCTCTCCTGTCCCAGGCCTAAGACATAATTTCACCTTTTAGGTCAAATAGATCAAGCCATGTACATGAGGTAGCTTTTTAATCTGCATTTCCTTATCTCTATATATGTCTTCCCATTTGCATGTATGGTCTCAGGGAAAAATGTACTGTTGTCCTCTGAAACTAAACTACTTGGTAGTCAGTAAATATTTGATTGGATAAATGATATTTTAAAACATGCTATCTCATATAAAGTAGTTCTATCTATTCATCTATATTTAAAAAAAATATTGTGATAAAATACTCAAAAAATTAACATCTTAACCATTTTTAAATGTATAGTTTTGACATTAAATACAGTCAGATTGTCGTACAACCATCACCTTACTCCATATCCAGAAATCTTTTCATATTGCAAAATGGAAACTCTATACCCTTAAACACAATCTCCTCCTTCCCTTCTCCTCCTGATCCCTGGTCACCATCATTCTGCTTTCTGTCCCTGTGAATTTGACTACTTTAAGAACCTAATAGTGGAATCATACAGTATTTGTCTTTTTCTGACCAGATTATTTCACTTAGCATAATGTCCTCAAGATTCAGTCTTTGTGAAGTTCTCCCTATTGCCTCCGTATTTCTCAAATTTCTTTCCTCTTCTTCATCCCCTCAACTTATGCTTTGATTAAATTCTCTGCATCTTTTTTACTGACTCAATGAAATAGCCTCCTGATAATCATCCCATAGTATCTTGGCCATGACTAATCCATCATCCACTGCTATCAGAATTAGGTTGTTTTTATTAATATAACTACTACTATTATAATTATTATTATATTTTCAGATTACAAATCTAACCAAATTACTCATTGCTTAAAATATTTTACTGTCTCCTGATTGCCTAATTTTCTTTTAAATACTAGGTATATGGGATTCAAATTTTGGCACTAATCTTTAAAAATTAACAACTGTGTGTGTATATTCTCTTGAGTTCTATTTCTTGACATGCATAAAATAATTTTTGATTATAAGGAGCATGGATTTCATGTCATTACATTCTTGAAAAAATTACTGTGCTCCCAAATTTGCATCTTATTAAAATGGAGTAACTCAAACTTATCAACCTCTTCAAAAGAGATCATTAATTTTATGAGTCTTTAAGACAAATATAGACTCACAAACTGTTCCATCATGGTATGATTATTGTTGACCATTTGTGAAGACGCATAATGATTTCAGAATATGCCACCTGATACACAGAAAAATGCCATTTTGTCTATTAATAACGGCACATTAAATGCTCTACATCACGTATGGTGTGTTAGCCACATGTCATGCTCCTAAATGTTATTTTAAATAAAGTCTTCATGATTTTATAGAAGGGATTGGCCAGAAAGATGTTCATAAATCTGTGGCCTTATATGCTTATGCTTTTCATGAGTTACTAGCAATGAATATTGTGTATTCTAAATATTATAAATAAAAACTGACAGTTTTCTGTCAAATTAGTCATTTAACTTGAACAATATACTTACTGTTTCATTAAAAAGAGAACACTATGAAGGTATTCATATATTCTTATCATTGTCTTAAAGGAAAATGAAGACTGTCTTGACAACTGGCAGCTGAGAGCTAGGCTATGAAGTTCCCAAATAAACATAAGTAACTTTCATAGTATAATGACAATAATTAGACAGGACTAGTATATTACTATGACTCAACATGATAAAATCAAAACACTTGGAAATCACAAAATTCCTCCTCAATTCATAGTAACTCCTCAATTCATAGTAACATGTATGAATACATCTTTACCATCAACAAGAACCTTGTTCTCATGTTCCAAACTTCCAGATAAAACAAACACACACCATAATACCCAATCACTGAGTTGCTCTGTTGAGTAGGAGTAATGAGAGTGAACATCCTTGCCTTTTTTGAAGTTTAGGTGGAAATAATTCAATATTTCACTATATAAATATAATTTAACCATACGATTTTTGTAAATGCCTTCTTATCAGATCAAGGAGCAACTCTACCATTCTTAAAGTGCTGAGTGTTTTTATCATAAATGGTTGAGTTATTTTTGAAACATTTTATCTGTATCTTTGAGATGATTTTGTGTTACTCTTTTAAAATGGAAACATGGTGCTTTACAATGATT
This sequence comes from Phoca vitulina, assembly GCF_004348235.1. NCBI lineage: Eukaryota > Metazoa > Chordata > Mammalia > Carnivora > Phocidae > Phoca > Phoca vitulina. Next base: position 48,824,090 of record NW_022589704.1, read on the forward strand.
AATCTTCAAATATTTACCAGCCTTACACTCACTGGATAAAACCACTTGGTTTTTCTGACCTTGTGTAAAGAAATTTTGGGTTTATGTCATGGGTATATTGTGAAGTACTTATATATATTTTTTTTTCACTGGAAGTTTATTTATTTTATTATTATGTACTTTTATATGTTTATGTCTTTGATTTTGATAACACTGGTCTCATAAAACTATTTGCGAAGTATTCTCTCATCTTCAGTTTTTTCAGAAGGATATTCTTATTACTTATTCTCTAAACATTTGGTAGAATTTATCAGAAAAAACAACTCTGCCTAGAGTGTTTTTTTATGGGAAATATTTTAATCCAGATTCATTTTTAAATAAATATAGATTATTCAGGTAATATATTTCTTTTTAAGAGAGCTCTGATAGCTTGTGTCTCACAACAAATATGTCCATTTCAGCAAAGTTTTATAATTTTGTATCTCTTTATTGATATTCCCTATGTGTTCAACATCATTCTCCTGATTTAGTTTTTTGTTCTTCAGAGCTTTGAGCACATTTAAGGCAGCTAATTTGAAGTCTGTCTAGTACCTCCAATTGCTGGACTTCTTCAGGGATGGTTTCTTTTGATTTATTTTGTTTTCTTTATGAATGGATCATATCTTCCTTTTCCTTTGTATGTTTTGTAATTTTTGTTGAGAACTTTATATTTTTAATATTGTAATGCAGGACTTCTAAAAATAAGGTTCTTCCTCCTCCCCAGAGATTGCTGTTGAGGAGGACAGTAGTTATCCATTTGTTTAGTGACTTTTCCAAACTATTTGGTAAGGACTATATTCCCTGCCATATGCTTTATTATGTCTGCATTCAGTCTGTTTCATCCAATAAGGAAAGAAAGGGGCAGGGGGAAGGCATTTTGTCTCTAAATTCTTTCAACAGAATCTACCCAGGAAGCTGTTTCAACCTGATGAGGTTGTAGCAATAGCCGGCCTTTATGCTGATCTATGAACTGCCAGTCATATTAAAACACACAACTCAATTTTTGAAGGAGCAGGTCCTTATTGCCCGCCTGGCATCAGCAAATTGTACTAGGAATATGGGCCACCATCTCTACAGCTACCTGTCTTGGGGTCACTGTAGATGCTATGTGAAATGTCAAAATTTACCTGCCTCTTTTTTTAATCAAGCACTCCCCTGGACACTGCAAGTATTAAACTAGACTCTAAAGTTCTAAAATAGTCAAATCTGACAGTTCTTGCTAATTCATTACTTGGTGATTCTTTTAAATTATAAATTACTTTGAGAAATATTCATTATGGATTTGATGAAATTCTTTTTCTTCCTTTGTTTTATTTAAATTCAATTAGCCAACATAATGAATTAGTTTCAGATAGAGTTCAGTGATTCATCAGTTGCATATAACACCCAGTGCTCATCACGTCATGTGCCCTCTTTAATGCCCATCACCCAGTTACCCCATCCCCCCCACTTCCCCTCCAGCAACCCCCAGTTTCTTTCCCACAGTTAAGAGTCTCTCATAGTTTGTCTTCCTCTCTGATTTCTTCCTATTCCATCTGACGAAATTCTAAAGAATTATGCGTCCTTTGTCTTTTCTAAAATCAGATCATTCCTTCTGTGGATCATTCAACTCTCTGAAATTCACATATATCTCACAATTTTCTTGTTCTCATCGCTGGTTTTCATCATAAAAATGAAACTAAACTAATTTGAAAGTGGAAATGTCATTTTATCAGATTTTTTCCCAATCTTGGTATGGTTGGTATATTCTTATATTTCTTGTTCATCCACTAATTTCTATTACCATCAAATGATACAAAGTATAAATGAATGACTTTTAGATGAATGAATAAAAAAGTAAATGAATAATGAATATGACAATTCCTTTAGAGACCTAAGGATAGGAAGATTATCTATGTTAATTATCTATTATCTATGCTAATCCCTGACCAAAAAAGTAATAATTAAACCAATCAGTCACCTGAAAAAAAAATGCCTTATAAAAAAGTAATAAAAAAAGTAATGAAAATTAAAGACACATTTGAACATTTGACATAAAATTATTTATGGCTATGATTCTTCTTACAAAAAAATACAGAGGTACAGAGCCGCTGAACTGTGTTCCTTAAAAGTTTTACAAAGATGGGGTGCCTGGGTGGCTCAGTGGGTTAAGCGCCAACTCTTGATTTCAGCTCAGGTCATGATCTCAATTGTGAGATCAAGCCCTGTGTCAGTCTCCACATTGGGCATGGAGCCTGCTTTGGATTCTCTCTGTCCCTCTCCCTGTGCCCCTCCCTGCCCCTGCTCACTCTGGCTCTCTCTCTCTCAAAAAAAAAAAAAAGAAAGAAAGAGAAAAAGAAAGAAAAATTTTACAAAGAAATCAGAAACTGTTACTGAAACAAAACAACAAAATATTTAAAAGTAGAGCACTTGCAAAAACAGCAATGATGACTTTGTCCATAACACTGATATACACTAAGAAACTGCAGACAGAGAGTTCAGTCAGATTCAGAAAAGGCTGAGAGGAAATAACCAGTGATACAGGTGTAGATCCAAGAGGTAATGATGTCTACTGGGGCAATTTCAGTGAGTGTGTTTGGGTGAGCTCTCCTCCACAGGAGTGCTGGTCTGCAGTTGAGAGGACAAATAGTTTGGCACAGAACAAATGAAGGTTACCACGCTGTCCCTCCTTTCACATGAGTGAAAATATTTCCTACCTATTATTTAACATTTTATAGCTTGAGTGTAAAAAAGAAGATAAGTAATCAGAGCTGGGAGCAATACCAATTCTTATGGTACATGAAGCAAAAAGAAAGACCTATAGAAAATGCATTTAGTGCTATGTAAAACATAAAAAGACAGTCATCTGACTCAAAACTTAGCGATACAGTTAGGGATCTCATATTGGAACAAAACGTATATTGCCTATTTTGAGCTTCCTGGCACATTATAAATTTACCCCCTAGGTTACTGGATTTGTTAGAAAACTAACTTTTGCTCTACTTTCATTTGTCTATACTAGGGGTCCACAGGAGAACATTTCTTCCTAAAGTAAGTGATTATATGCCTTTTCCTGATTAGAACATGTGTCACTAGAATGTTAAACTCAAAAGCAGCAATTTCAGAGAAAATATTTAAAAGAAATTGGAAGTTTTGTTAGGAGAAACACAGGCACTGTAATAAAGAAATGCTGGAGGGTATACAGAAATGACATTAATCTTATCTTGTTTGGGTCATTATTTTTATCTTATTTTCAAAATTCAGTGTAATAAGTAATTTAAAACTAAATGCAAGTTTAAGAGTATGAAACTGACCACTTTACGCTTTTTTGCCCCCTGAAAAAGCATTGCTATTAGTAGCATATTCAATTAAAAACATTACTGAAATGTATATATGCTAAACATTTTATCTACTATAGAGCTATGATCAAGAAATAAAATAATTAAATATAATGTAATTTAGGATTAACTGACAAGAACTTTGGAGCATCTACAGCTGCTAGTTTTGGACTAGACTCCTGAATTATTGTGTTATTTGTTACAACTCACCACATGAAAGGTGCTTTTGAAAAATCTTCATGGCAGGGCCAATTTTCAACAATCTACTTGATTTCTCAGCCCATTTAGTATAATGATATTTATTGTATATCTGAGTCTTTTGAATGTTTTCAGATTATCAGAAGAAAGAACTGAATGAGAACATTATCAACATCGCACATATCTTGGGTAAAACTATGCGTTAGGTTTATTGGATTATTAGGATTATTCAAAATTCCATAAAACAGCATGGGACCCATCTTGTTCTTTTCTGTCTTGTAACTATTTCAGTGAGAGAGGCAGTATGAAACTAGACACAACATAGTGTGGCCTGTGTTGGAATATTCTTGTTTCAGATTATATGGTTAAGATGAGGAGGGCTGTGTCTTTGCTCTTCCGTGAGAGATGGCTATTTTAGAGGCATATAGAGAGAATGAATCCTAAAACTGACTTTTTAAAATATTTTTTTTTTAAGATTTTATTTATTTGACAGAGAGAGACACAGCGAGAGAGGGAACACAAGCAGGGGGAGTGGGAGAGGGAGAAGCAGACTCCCAGCAGAGCAGGGAGCCCGATGTGGGGCTCGATCCCAGGATCCCGGGATCATGACCTGAGCCGAAGGCAGACGCTTAACGACTGAGCCACCCAGGCACCCCTAAAATATTTTTAAAGCAGTATTGGTTAACAGATGATATTAAAATGTAAATGGAATATTTTTAGGAATATCACATTTTTCAAGACATAATGAATAAAACCTGTAGACAAATCTAGTTAATCCAATTAGATTATAAAATACTTATTCCAACAATAGTCAATTATTATATTCATGTTTTAAAATATTTAATTGTATGTTAATTCCAGACCAATTAATTTGTTATTATATAACTTTTACATCAAATTAATAAGAATATTTCACTTATGATGTTTAATCAAATTAATTATTTATGCTATATTTTTTTTCAGTTATTCAATTATCAGTAAAAATCACATACCATAGTCAGATACATACACACAGGTTTATCAAAGAATACTGTCTTGAAACATACCACTAATTTAAAAAATAATAGCTTTAGCTACTCATTACATTTATTATTATAAATTATTTAAAGCATTATTTTCTTTTTATAAACTATAAAATAAATAAGTTAATTATATCAGATGTATATATTCTAAACTTGACTCGTATTAGTAATGTATCTCACAAAATCTCTATTTTTTTCTCACTTACTTTCTATAAGAACATCTGTTTCACAAAACACATGTTAAGATATTAATTTGAATTGAAAAATGAAGTTGTATTTATATTGGATGGAAAAGTCATAATGATCTTTTCTTAACCAAATAATGACCTTTTCTTAATCCATTGGATTAAAGGAGACTGAGCAAATGTCTAATGGATGATAGCTTCCCCTTAGACTTCACTTTGTTTTCTGAAATGAGACCTAGCAGTTTCCCCCTGGAACTTACTCATTGTTGACTGAGTCTGGGGCCCTGGGGACATGCTAAGGTCAATACTGCAGTTTGGCCTGATGATGCTGCTTATAATTCTATTGATACTGCCTTTAATGAAATAGTTCATGGGAAAAAGTAAATGGTTTTAGTCCCAGCCTTTCTTGGTGAGATTAATCAGAACAATCACCAAGGTTACATATTCATAAAAACTTGAGTTTTGCCAAACACATGTCAGGATGAATGATGGATTATTATGAGACAAGGAGAAAGCTTTCTTTTGCTTGCTGTAAAAGCAGTAATATTCCCCAAGCTCAGTGTTCCTCTCCTGCAATGCAATTCACTATATGGGAATGTCTCCCAGCATACCTATATCACCCTACCCTAGTCCTCTCTCTGTAGACATTGGAAGAAAACCAAGGGAACTCAAGGAGCCATTCTAGTTACTGTTTTTTTTTCCATGAGTAATAGAGTCCTTTGTCTCTGACCCAGAAATCTGTGCCTTCTACCACTATCTATGAAACAGTAGTAGGCTAACTTGTTAGATTGCCAATGTAGTAAAACCCTAGGCCTTTCATTGTGCTGTGACAGTCTCTGGATATCATGGTATATCTTCCAGTTCAGCCTGAATAATGCCCCAAAGGGGTGACTATGAAATAAAATTTCCCGCATTAAACTTCTGGCTTAATTACCAGGATGGAGAACCAAGACCACCTACATAAACATGATTACTATTTACTCCAAAAAACTTTCACTCAGATACTTCTGAAAACCAGTTAATAATTTCATTGTTTGTGTCAGCAACTTTCCAAAATTGAATTTTCCAAAATTGACAGCTCAAATTAGCCTACTTTTCACAGCATTAGTTCCCTCAACTGAACAAAACATTTGCTTATTAAACAACCCTTTACTTTTTCAAATTTGCTGCAAGATCTTCCGAACTGAAATGTCGGAATTTTAGTTTGCCCAATCAAGTTCAGATTTACCACAGTGAAACACCCATCTTAAGCCACACAAGGTTAGATCTCAAATCTCCAAAAACTTCTCACTGTAATCTTCTGTTAAGACCCTACTAAGACTCTGTCAAGTTGGTGCTCCTCCTTCATGCAGGAGATAATAAACTTGGTTCTGTTTGATTCATCAGGTTATTAGAATGTGTGTGTGTGTGTGTGTGTGTGTGTGTGTGTGTGTGTGTGTGATGTTAAAATTTGGGGATTAAAAGTATGTACTGATTACTTTCAGTATCTACACATCTACTAATGCTTCAAAACTATTACTTTTTAAAAATTTTTTGAGTTTTCAGTATCTATCTCATCAAAATGGTTAGCATCCATATTTTTAATTGCTTGAAATACTGTCAAATGGAATTAAATTTCTTTAAATTATTCCCATTGTGTTACGTGTAAATCTATATTGCTGTAGACATGAACTGCAACCTAAAAAATGTGAAAGAGGGGCGCCTGGGTGGCTCAGTCAGTTAAGCGTCTGCCTTCAGCTCAGGTCATGATCCCAGGGTCCTGGGATCGAGCCCCACATCGGGCTCCCTGCTCCACGGGAAGTTTGCTTCTCCCTCTCCCACTACCCCTGCTTGTGTTCCCTCTCTCGCTGTCTCTCTGTCAAATAAATAAATAAAATCTTAAAAAAAATAAAATAAAATAAAATAAAAAATAAAAAATAAAAAATGTGAAAGAGAGGCTGAATTACTAAGCAATGTGTCAAATAATTATTTGGCATCTCACATAAAATGAATGAATACACTAAGGGATTTGTTTTTCCTTACATAAAATTAATGTCTTACAATAATGAAGCTTAAAAATGATTGAACAAACTACTTCCAGAAAAAATTTTTTGTCCATTGCTTAAGAGTCCACTTTGTTTCAATGTGTAAATATAAGATACTCATCTGCAGGGGCACCTGGATGGCTCATTCGGTTAAGCGTCCGTCCGACTCTTGATTTCAGCTCAGGTTAGGATCTCAGGGTTGTGAGATCGAGCCTTGCATCGGGCTCCATGCTGGATGTGAAGACTGCTTAACATTCTCTCTCTCCCTCTCCCTTTGCCCCTACTCCTTTCTTAATTAAAAAAAAAAAAGATACTCATCTGCTAAATTCAAGGAAAATGTATATACAGGATTCTGCCTTTCCTTCATTTCATCTTTGGCAATAAGAAAAAGCTGCAACAGCCAACAATGAAAAACGACATGACTTAATATTATATATTTTGAATTACCAAGTCTTATTTTTTTCAAAGTTGTCATATTGTATAAAATCTACCTGGCAATTTATCTTTTTCTGAAGGTAGTGGTTGTAGGAGGATGATTTCATTATTTTACCAATGTGCAATCAAATGCAAAGTCTCTCCATTAAATTCTGCAGGCCAGATCTTTCTTTACAATAGTCAGGCCTGCTTTAAGAGAAATAATGTGGTTATAGCTTTCTTTCTAAGTATGCTAAGCTTTGATTACAGGCTGCTGCAGAAAATGGCTTTGACTAATACAGAAAAATGTGCAAATACAGTTTGAAAGTTATTTAATAACGTGCAGTGGGGAGTATTTCTGCTACCTTCCAGCTAAGAAGACTTTAAAGAGACATGCAGATAATTGAGATAAAACTGAAATTTGTTGATCCTCAATTTTAATGTATACTTACTAATATAAAGATGACACTATTTTTTAATGAAGGAAAAGGCAGCAGCAAAAAGGCCTTAAAATAATCTTCTCACTTTGTAAAACAATACCATTTCTATCATGCCAGGTCTAAAGCTTATTTAATCATAATTACATAATTACATTGCGAGAAATACAATTCTACTTAGCCTCAAAGCCAGAGAAACAAAACCAGATTAATTGTGAAATATAAAATTATCTATCAACATCACTAATTGAAAAAGTTGAGTTTTATTTTTATTTATTTATCTTTTAAATATTTTATTTATTTATCTGACAGAGAGAGAGAGAGCATGAGCTGGGCAGAGGAGCAAGGGGAGAGGGAGAAGCAGGCTCCCGGCTGAGCAGGGAGCCCGATGTGGGACTTGATCCTAGGACCCTGAGATTATGACCTGAGCCGAAGGCAGATGCTTAACCGACTGAGCCACCCAGGTGCCCAAAAGTTGAGTTTTAAATATGATTCTCTTAACATATCTATATCTGTATTTATATAAAATGACATTATTTTTAGTCAATAGAAAAAATGGTATGTTATGGTGGTAAATATTTCAACCCAGTTTTTTAATATTGTAAATTACTATTTGAATTCATGAATGCTAATTAATGTTAACAGGATCGAGCAACACGGGAAGAGTCTAGCTGAATAATCTGATGAAGCAAGAATACCTACAGACTACTGATGATATGGACAGTGTGTGATACCTTAACAGACAAGAACTATGCTGGAATGACACATATCCAAATGGACAGACTGTGTCTGAAGTCAAGGAGTTGGGGGAGTTAGGTGCAATCACACAAACAGACCCACTATAAGTACTCAGATCAAGTAAGTACCTAGGGCAGCAGCATAAACTTGAAATATCAAGCAGATAGTGGCTTTCCATGTAAGCATGCTAGGTGGAAGTGCAGAAGATCAGGGATGAAGAGATGATGGTAGAAGGTGTAACAGAGAGAAGCAAGTATCCAAGAAAAGAGATTTGATTACAAGGTTTGGGAAGTCAGTGTTCTTCCTTTTATTCCAGGATAACACAGATATACGATAGGCATGTATTACATATATACACACACACACACACACACACACACACACACATATGCAATATGCATATATATACACACACATCTATATATACACATATATATTTATATATATGTTATATATTTATTTTTATATATGTTTAAGAAAGTATCTTATTAAATATATATTATATATAATGCATGCTCGTTGTATTTCTGTATTTTCTCTAAAGAAGATCTATATAGAGAGAATGAGCAATGTGAATTAAGGAACCACGGAAAGAGGAGGGGCTGGGTAGTGAGAAATTCATCTCACACATCCGGATATCCAGCATAGGAAACAGAAGCAAGAATGATCTTTGTAACTAGTTCAGCATTTCTTGAAGCAAGAGATCATTATATAATCCCTTCAGGGATTCTAGAACCATGCTTCGAGTATGGGTGGGAACATAATTATGGGCAAATGGTCATGCCTTCCAGGTACAGTTGTGCAGAGTGGAAGCTGAGTATTTGCTAGTGTATTGTCTGTCATTGTAGTTTACTGATTTCTGCTTAGAAGTCAACTAATTTTTAGGTTTTGAATCCCGGTTTTATAAAATAAAACTAATTAGAGTATATCTAAGGTTTGTTCATAATTCTAAGGGGAGCTCAGCAGGAGTATCTCCTATTATGGGGGTAAAATGTAGTATATCATCCCAAAGACTGGGAAAATTATCCTCAGGCTAGTGGAAGTCAGGGGAACTAAGAGAAAATTGTAAATTGTAGACCATGAGGAAAGTAGGTCATGTGTGGTAAAATGAACCTAAATGTCAGGACTGTGAGGTTGGCAAAACTGACATAAAAAAAAAAAAAGTGAAAGAGACAAAAGCTCAGAATGTGGGGAACAATTAAGGATGAACAGTATAAAAGAAGTTCAGGCAAGTGGTTTCATGAGTAAGCACAAGAAAAATGTTAAAGGTCCATTTTTAGATTTGCCAGCTACATGGTGTAGGAGTGTGCTGGAGAGATCAAAGGAATCATGCGGAACTGGTCAGAATGTATGGCAAAATGTCAAACTTTATTCACACAAAAGTATAATATGTTAGAGCCTCACTTTTACACCTCATCTCTGGAGGCAGGTTACAAGATGTCTTAGAATTGACATTTCTAATAATTCTAATACTCCAAAATTAAACTCCAGGTTTTGAATTCCAAAAATGTCATTATATATTATATATGAATATAATAAATGTGTGCTTACTTTAAGTAAATAAGTGTTTACAGAATATTACGTGCATTGTTCTTTTAATATAAATTTTGGTACAAATATCATTATCACCCTAATTTTAAAGCTGAGGAAAATGATCATTAGAAGGATTTAAAACATCTCAGATAATGCCAAAGAGCTATTAAGTGGCATACACAGGATTCTATTCCAGAACTATCTGATGGAGCTCCTAACTTTCATATAGTGCTATGTTTTTACATTAAAATTCAATTGTATTTTTAATCTATAATTATTTGGGCTGAGGAAGATAAGTCTAGGGAACTAATAACCACAGTAAGAAGTAATCTTTTGGTTTTGGCCAATGAAATATCCGTTCTCATAAACAAAGTCAGAGTTGATGTCACATTAATTAAACCCTACACTAGAAGCAACATAAAAGTATCTTTTAAAGTAGTATCATGTATTATCTTAATTTTTTCTAAAAGACTGGCTGAGTCAAGTTTATATTACTGCTATAAAAAGGAACTAAGCATTCTATTCAGTGAATATAAAACCATACCAAGAAAACCATAAGCAAACATTTTGGGTTCAGAAAAATGCTCAAACTTGTTAACTTAGCACCAAAGATATTGTCTGCTGAGCTTTCTAGACATAAACTCAAAAATTAAATACATTTGGAATAATTAAAATTATGGAAGATACTTTTTATATTGAAAATGTTATTCTCCCTGTGAAAGTATACAGAGAGTTGAAAATGAAGAATTACACACAAAAAAATGAAACCTATGTTAGATTCTTGTTTTAAGAAGATGTACAAAAGGGACCTTAGAATGTACTTATGCGTCTCAAAGAATCAGCAAAGAAATTTATGCACAAGAAGGCATCAGAAAGAGTTAATTTGTGTTAAGCATCACTTTCAGTGTTATGGTGAATAAAATACTGGGGTAATTAAGGTGTGAAGGATATGCAAATTAGATTTCCAACATTTTTTTACAGTGTAGTAATTATTTTGATGAAAAAGAAAAGTATACCTATATATACAATAAATATATTTCATATATGAGTTTTGTGAGGCTTCAGAGTTTTCTTTCCCAGTTTTGCCCAAAATCTCTAGTAGTTTAAACTACTTTGGTATTGCCTTAGCTATTATTTGTGGAACATTTACTACAAGCTATGCACTTCATATCTCATATATCTTATCAGTTAATCCTAATCAAAAACCTATGAGATAACTATTATTTATTCCTATTTTGAAGATGAAGTTGATGAGCAGATTCATGTCACACAACTGCGAGATATAAAGCCAAAATTAAAAATAGGTCTGTCCAATTCCAATTTAAGTCATTCCAGTCAGCGAATGAATGTCTTTACTCTTTGTCTACTGAAAATGCATTGCACTCTTTCTTCTGGAATATATTTATTCATAAGTTAGTTTCCTTGTTTTATCCCATAGGTATTCCTTTCTATATAATCCTAAAATAACAAATGTATTTTTATCTAACCACATACTTATTTTATTCTAAGATTCAAATAAGATGTAAGTGAACATACTTTGTGAGTTGATATACAAAGCATAACTATTAAGTTGCATAATCACTATTGATTCTTTAATTGAAAACCTGTCTTATGTTTTCATTTCATTGAATCAATTTACATTCTGCTTGTCTTTAGTTGGTGATAATTATCTAAACCTGAATTTGAAACCAATTAAAGGCAGATGCAAGATTGAGCGAAATGAAACAGCAACTTTGGTACTATCTGGGCTTGAGGGTGAGCCACAATCAAGGTTTCTAATATTTCTCCAGAGTCTAGGCATTGGAAGAGTCTGATTATGTGAAGGTGACATTTTTATTCAGAACCAATACATGTTAAAGCTCACTAATGTGGTTCAAGAAAATTGGAGCCCCTGATCTACCTCCAGAAGGCAAGATGAACACTGGCTTACATGGGCTTACTTCAGGGAGCAACATCAAAGCACAATATGCCACGCCTTTGTTCAGGCACAGGTGAAAATGATGCTAAAAGCACAGTGTGAGCTCTGTCATAATTCAGCTAAAGGGATGAGATATGCATGTCAGTTGTGTACCAATACAAGTAAACTGGTCAAAGCAGTCAATTAGCCCTATATGCAATCACCCTGAATCTACCCAAAAGCCCTCCAACACCCTGCTTCATTCATTTCTTAAATAATTATCCCTCTTCTCAAGTGTGCTAGACTCTATTCCAGGTACTTGGAGTTCATCCGTGAAACAGACGAACACTTTGTAGTCGTAAGCCATGCAGGGCATATACATGCTCTCCTCTTCCACTGTTTTCCAGTTTATTCTGCTAAATCTAAGCCTTAGAATATGGTATTATCTGACTTTCCTTCATGTAAACATAATTCTCTACTTACATGTTACATATTTTATAGATAAACAAATGTTTCACAAACACCATTGAATCTATTGTCATTCTACGTTAATCTGTTTCTTTAAAATTAATCTGTTACTTTTTATGTTCTCTAAACTTAGTGTTTTGTCTAAATTTCATATTTGATTAAACATATTCATATCTTCAAAGTGTTTAAGTAATGATAACCAGCTTATAAATTGTTTCCCTCATAAAATATGAGAACTGATTCCAAACATATGATTACTATTATAATCATAAATACACAAGGTGTATTTTTATCTAAATGAATTTTGTGTGCTAAAAAGGCCTAAATGACATATATTTATTTTAAAGGACACATTTTCCAAACTTGTCTAGATATGTCTGAATTCAAACTAAGGCTAAAATTGTTAGTTTTCTTTACTGCATATTTAATAAGATACAATATTGTATAATATTTTTTAAAGTTAATTGTTCTGTGACAATTGATACAATATGTATTAATCTTGAAGGAAGTCTTTAAAACTCTCAGTATATAATTTCTTATTTTATGTTATTTGTGAAGCATATTTAAATAATAAAAGAATTAGTCTGGTTCATATTCTGAACAGAAGTGGACAGAACTTAAACATAACCAACTGATACTTTTCTTGTTCTCTTTATTCTTATTTTAAAGATACTTTGCCACTTTATTAAATAAATCCACCTAAAGATTTTAGTTGAAAAGGACATCATAGCTGATTCCTTATCTCCATATTCTGTTTAGAATCTGAAGGATTCTAAGACAAAGGAAAGAAAAAGACAAAAGGAAAATAAGACAAATAGTAGAATCAGAAAGAAGGTTAAAGGCAAATATAGAAGCTATTCAAAGATTGAATTAGAGTCCCAAAGTCCCAAATTAGAGTCCCAATGAGCGTTTACAGTCTCTGTTATGCTATAGATTAAACAAAATGTGTAACTCATAAGCTATTCTTAGACCCAGATGAATGTTTTTACAAAGAACAAGGAAGTCTTTATATTTCTATCAATGTTGTAATAAAATTGGCCAAAATTCTGCTTGCTAAGCTCTGTCAACACTCTATAACACTGTACTTTAATCTTGACAAATCCATTGAAATCTAATCTTTTTTTTTTTTTTTTAAAGAGGAGGAAAATTTAGACCCAGAGGGATTGTGACTTGAGGGTTCGCTGAACAATCATTACTAGAAATTGAGCTTCCTGAGTTGTTTTGTTTTGTTTGCCTATAGTTGACTCACAATGTTGCACTGCTTTCAGGTGTACAACATAGTGGTTCAACTGTTCTATACCTTGTGCTATGCCCGCCACAAGTAGAGAGCTTCCTGAGTTCTAACACTGCCCTCTCTACTATGATATGCTTTAATTTGTGGGCTTACAAAACCCAGTATGTTTACCACATGCAGCAAAAAGACGGGATTCTAAAAATAATAATGATGATGATGATAAGCAAACTAGAATAAACATTTATGTAAAGAGCAGGGCCAATAAATTAAGAAATAGACTAATAATGTACACAGGTTTGGCTTTGGCATATCATTTTTCATGGGATATATTCTAGCTCTGTTCCAAATAGTAACAGTAAAATAAATTTCAATGAAATATAACAAGTTAATAAGAAAAGATAAGAAGAATTATATGCATGATTCCATCCCTCTTTTGTGCTCCAATAGCACACTTCATACAACTAATTCATCATTTTTATAAAAGGTACAGCATGGAGAATATAGCCAATGGTAATTGTGATAGTGTTATATGGTGATAGATAGAAGCTACACTTGTGGTGAGCATATTATAACATATAGCCTTGTCAAATCATTGTGTTGTACGCCTGAAACTAATGTAACATTGTGTGTCAACTATACTCAGAAATAATTCATTTTTATTGTAATCATGCTTACAGTATCCTTCTCTAGATAATGGGCCTCTAGGAGGCAAGTACTCTATTTTACTCATTTCTAGGTCACAGCTTCTGGTAGAGTAACAGTATACAATTAGGCACTAAACAAATGTTGTTGAATAAATGAAGGAGAATGTTACTTTCAAAAATATATGTGTGATTTACAAACATATGCGTGATTTCCAACATAAGTTGTTGAAGTACGACAAAATTAATTAAAAAACAAAACAAACAAACAAAAAAACTCTTCTAACCATGTCTATGCTGCTTGGAAGAGTGAAATGGCAGTCTTTCAAGATCTCTCTTGCATCCTCCTGATAGTAAATTATTGTGTTCCTCCTGAGTTTGAACTTGAATCTTTTAAAGCTGGTAGCTGATGGTTGAAAGCCCAAATATAATTTATATTTTTAAAACAGGTAAATTAATTCCTGGAGTTCCCACCAAGATTCTGGAGAACGCTTGTTAAATAAATGGCAAATTTCCTTCATTAGAAAAAATAACAGTACTACTGTTTTTCTTGGGACCACCAAATTACCAGGTTCAGTAGATGGATGACCAAAGGTGTTGGTACTGCTGTTGTTATTACGGCTAACCTAACTGTAATTGTTATATAATCTGGAGTTTATTTATAGTAATTGATTGATTCAACAAGTGTTTGCTATATGCTGTTTCCTGAGCTAGATAGAGCCCAGGAGATCAAATTTAGTGACATTCAGTTCATTATGAACCGAATGAGCCGTCAACCTTGGAACAAGAATGATATCAGTCATGATTTGTATCATTAAAATACATCATTACAGCGCAGTAAGAGTGGTATTAGGTTTTCTTATTTTAAAATGGTCAATATACTTTTGAAAATCAATAATTTGTTCTAGACATTTATTCCTTCTCCAGTGCTAGCTACTTAGGGGATTAGTTTTGGTCATTAAAGAAAAAAATGTTTATCATGATCGATCACACAAGGTAACACCCAGGAAAAGTCATAGATTTTTCTTCTCTAAAATGAAATTTTAAATCCATTTGTAGCTTCACAGTGGGGCCATTTTATTAGTAATGTATATCCTTTTTTCCCTCTAAAAATGAACCTGAGGCAAGAGCTAGATGCAGCTATGCTATTTCAGGAAGTGATTTTGAGGGACTGGGTGACTGGGTGGTTTGAGTAGGTGACTGGGAAGGTTGAAACAGGAAGAAGAAAAAGACTACCCAAAGGTAAGTTGGCCATCACTGTAGGAAAACTGGGCTTGTTCCCACTGGGGAAACTCTGAGAATCTTTATACAAATCATCTCAGAATTGTCTGCCTCAGGGACAAAAGAAGTGAGAATCTTTCAGATGCCAACACCTATTAGTCAAGAGTTTTACCAGAGACTATTAACACTTATGCCATTCTAGATTTGCATATATGTCAGAATTGCTTATAGGTTCCTTTGGGCATCCCATATGGCAGTGGACAATAATCTCAGAGCAGAAAGCTAGGGATGCATGATTCAGCTCAGCAAGTTGCAGTTAGGTTCTATTTGCATACAGCTGCTTTCCATATCCATTCCTGGAGTAAAAGGGTGAGCTGTAAAATGAATGTGAGTTAGGCCATACATGGTGTCTGATATGGTCACTGAAGTTCTTGCTTTATATTTGAGAATACCATCAAACCTAGGTGTCCCTGCTTGTTCATGTTGCTGCCCAAGCAGATTGTTGAGTTCTGGTGATGGAAAGACTCCTTTCCAGAAAATATAATAGCATTAGTTCTCTTTTTAGTGACAGTCATAAATATCATATTTATATATATATGTGCACACACACACATATATATATAATATTTAATCATGTTTCCAGCTGTGTACATGTATTTCTGTTTGTAAACACATTGAAAATAACAAGACAGGAAAAATATACATATATTTTTGTCATCCTATAGCTCTATTTATACACACTGATGTGCCAGATGCACAACACTAAAGCGATACAGGTAAAGAAAGCCATGCAGTTCCATCCTGAGCACTATTGTTGGCCATGTCCCTAGTACACAGAGCTACTAGTCATGTAGCCTAACAATATTCAGGGGCTTCTAAAATGCCTGAAGTCTTGGAAAGGATGGAAATGATATTCTAGGATCACTTTGCTGAGAAGTGAGAAAGCCTCTTGTACAATTTTGCTTGAGTTGTTAGAATTTCAATTTTTACCTGCATAAGGAGAAGCATTCCTTAGAATTCACACACACACACACACACACACACACACACACACACCATAAACTCAATCTCCAGTCCATACATAATAAGATGTGACAGACAATTTCCTTCTCAAAATGTCTTCTTGGTAGTGTGTAAAATGACAGACTTATTGATAAGCACTTAGGAGGATTTGAGAATAACTTACCACAATTCATCATAAATTCAAATGATGATGTAAAAACTACATCAATTTTGTCAGGCACCGATAGCCAAATGGAGAATTTTATTTGTATCCAGCTTTGTCCAATATGTCTATTAACCTGGGAATATCCACTACAGTGATTCAAGCCTTGCTTGCACCCATGGACTAATTAATGGACGTTATCTGAAGAAAGAGTGATATTGAGAAATATGACTATTTTTAAGTTCAAAATTATGTTTGTGCCTGGAAAGTTAAGGTAGAAATCTTCCTGTCCTGATATGTCCCATTACCTGGTTGCCTTCCACTTTCAATAACTAGACTAAATTTATCACTTTTACACAATCATTCATTGTTATTCTTCATAACCTTTGAAAACTACTAATAAATACACTATCCTTGACCTTCTGGAATGCAATGGCCACCAGATGAGGACAATTAGGAAAACTCAGTTGCTCATTGGAGATCCTTACCTTAACAAAAATGCTATAATAATTTAAAGATGTATTATGTTGAAAGGAGGTGGAGAGAAATATGAACACTGACCTTCATTTTGATCTCTCACAGTCACCATAATTTTTCCTCTTGTAAGGACATATTTCTTCTGAGAATGCACTACTTGTAAGCTACCAAAGATCTCTCTTCCCTTTGATATATCTGCTGACTGCCTTCTGTATTGAAATTTCCAAGATGTCGGGCGCCTGGGTGGCTCAGTTGGTTAAGCGACTGCCTTCGGCTCAGGTCATGATCCTGGAGTCCCGGGATCGAGTCCCGCATCGGGCTCCCTGCTCGGCAGGGAGTCTGCTTCTCCCTCTGACCCTCCCCCCTCTCATGTGCTCTCTCTCTCTCAAATAAATAAATAAAATCTTTAAAAAAAAAAAAAAAAGAAATTTCCAAGATGCCATTACAGATGGTGGATTGCTAGTGTACATAAGTGGGGTCTAGATCAATAACCAGATTACTAATGTGCTAAAAAGTATTTAAGAGTCTCTACATACAGCACATAATATATGCTATAGGGGAACCAAAAGAAGAAATTATGTGGTTTCTATTTGGATGTAGCCATCAATCTGATGAAATATTGTGAAGTGGGGAACAATGAAGGAATACAATTTGGTACTGACTATAACTGCAATAAAGTTTGCAAAAAGATAAAAGAACGGTGTGTGCAAGAAGTATTGCATAAAGAAGTTAAAGATTAATCTGGAATTTAGAGAATGAACAGTATCTACCAAAGAAAGAAAACATCTAAACCTTAAAAAAATGCATATAGCCCAAGAATGCAGAGAATGTATAGAGAAAAAGAGGTGTGTTGCTCAGTTTATCTCCCCAAATAAGGAAGTTCCAAGACAGTATAGAATAAAAGTGAATAAATACCAAGAAATAAATTTCTGGGGAGTCATAAATGCCAGACAACAGGGTTCATACATCTTCAGAAAGGAAGTGATAAGGTAATGCTGTTAAGAAAAAAAAAGTAGTTTTAGAGAAACCGGCCTAAGAATTTTCTATCAGGAAGTTTGTAGATTAACAATAGGATGGAGTTATGAAAATGAAAACTAGGATGGTGAAGAGAAAGAATGGACAGGAAGGTGAAGTCCCGAGAGAGGCTGAAAGTAAAACATTATTTCACTTTCCCCAAAAAGATTACGTGAGAAGGATGAAAGGAAAGAAAGAAAGAAAGAATGGCAAGATTTGTAGCTTTTAATAATGAAGAAGAGAGGAGTGTGCACCCATGAATTCTGTGGAGATAATTGAAGAATAAAACCAATTTGGACAGGAAATATTGATTTCATTTTGGAATATGGTCATCTTAGGTTGAGGGCAAGATATGGAAGTGGAAATTTCCTCTAGGCTGGTGAGAAAACAGGGAGAAAAAAAGTACCAAAGTAAAACAGGAGATATAAGCCCATCGGGACAGTGACTTTATGTTAAAGTATAAAGCAAAAATTTGGTAAGAATAAAACCTTAAGAACAGTCACAGAAAAAAAAAAGCAGAGAATGGTCAGAAAGAGTATAGGAATAGTAGATCTGTAAAAAAAAAATTTTTAAGTAATAATTTTTAAAAATAGGACAACCACCCTTAATGTAATATACTTCCTTTCATATCATGCTTGAAAGTAATTATCGAATCTAATTCTGAATTACAGTGTATAGTGGCTATTTAT
This sequence comes from Phoca vitulina, assembly GCF_004348235.1. NCBI lineage: Eukaryota > Metazoa > Chordata > Mammalia > Carnivora > Phocidae > Phoca > Phoca vitulina. The sequence continues at coordinate 48,842,782 of NW_022589704.1, forward strand.
AAACCCTACCCCCACCAACAATTAAGCACAGAATCAAAGAAAAAACACAATGTGGAATTGCCATTAGTGGGAATAGGCGGATTAGCAGCAACTGAGCAAGTCTTAAAGCCACAGCAAACAAACAGGCAGCATTTTGAAGACTAGCAAGGAAGGCTGTGCTCTTTACATTCACATTTACTGGACTTGGCTCACCAGAGTTTTAATCTCAGACAAACAGCTTGCTGCATCTTTGCTTAATACCTTCTGGATGGAAACTAATTTTACTGTTGATTAAGTAGAAATATATTTTTTGTGCTTGTACCACTATTTAAAGGGATAGAATCCAACAACTATTTTTTTTCACTGCACCAATCATTTAATACTCAGGCATATTATTTATATGTATATATAGTCCTTTCAAATAAAATAGTTATAGATAGTCATGAATATCTATTTACATCTATATGAATAAAAGAAATAACAAATCCCTGAAATTTTATTTTTAAAATGACACAGCACTGAGTTTCAACCCACCTCCCTCCACACGCATTTATTTTGTTGCTGTAGACAAACCACTCTTCTCAAGTAAACGGATTTGGTGCTTCATTTCTTTCCTATACTTTGCTTTGCTTTTCTCTTTCTAACCTAAATTGCCAGTTAAGTGCCAAACGTTCACTTGACAATGTGTGAGGCATCTATATAATGCACTTTCTGAAGGTAATATTTTTTACTGTTTTGTTTTTAAAGGCAAAATTCTGAATGTTTATAAAAGAGCCATTAAAAACACTGTCACATGAGGTACTGTCCCTAGATGAAAATGAAGAGTGACACCACCCAATTCATTTATATATCAACACCTCTCTCCCCATTCAAAAAGAAAAAAAAAAAAACCTCCACAGACAATTAAAAAGAAATTTATATTTGTCAGATCTTTCCCATACACGTCATCTCTCTACTTTTTTCACTAACCTATAGTCTTCTCAAAAAATATGATATGCCCCTTCACTGTAAGACTGTCTTTCAACTTCTTATAATTCAGCATGCAAACCAAACTTATGGTTACACAATATATGTTAAACATATATTTTCAGACTTAATTTGATTAAATTAGAAAATGTAAAATGTTTAAAAAAGCGACAAGGCCCTGTTTTCGTAGTAAAAGTTCAATAAATGTTAGCTGAAAGACTGAATAAATAAATGAATAAAGCTCTGGGAATTTTATTTTTATGTTTATTACTTTATCTTTATTCAAATTAGACTTTTCTATATACTATACATTACACACACACACACACACACACACACACACACACACTGTTAATATCCAAACTGAAGTCATGGAAGCTGGAATAGATCAATCTCACATCTCTTAGAGTAAATCACTAATCACTCATCTATTTTAAATCAGCTCATTAAATAAAACTCAAGTATTCTTCTGTTCAGTTTTCTTTGGTGTAAATGTTTCAGAGGCAGGAACAATTTAGTGTCTCTGTAATCCTAATCCTTACCATATTAAAAAAAAGATTTGTTAGTGAGGATTATGATGATTTATATTTGTATAATTTAATATATTTTTTTATTCCAAGATCCCTTTAAACATGATAGGGATGTCATTAACTCCTCCTTCCCTGTTTTGTGTTCAAGTGAAGAAGGTTTAATCAATCTCTTCATTCATGGTCCATTATTACCATCCACAAAAGGCATCTCTTTTGCTTGAATTACAGTTATTTTATTTTTCTCCAATTTCTATGACTTGAATTTTTCTCAGACTTAACTATGTCTTTAGAGTAGCAGGTGTTCTTAGTTTTGGTGTAGTATGAAATGTGAATTTGCTCCTTTATGGTTAGCAAATTTTCTGTCCTATTTAAGAAGTTATTTTTCTTACCAAAGTTCAGATGGTAGATTACTACATTTTCTTCTAGGGTAAAAAAAAAAAAAAATGTGTGTGTGTGCCTGTTTGCATGCATGCACACACATATGTGCCTTTCACATTTAGGAATTATTATTTGCATATGGTATGAGGTTATGAGGAAGGAAGTTAAATTTATTAACATATTCTATGACTATTGAACTGATCTAGCAAAGGATATTGAAAAAAAAATCTCTCCACAATACTGCAGTGCCAGGGGCGCCTGGGTGGCTCAGATGGTTAAGCCTCTGCCTTCGGCTCAGGTCGTGATCTCCAGGTCCTGGGATCAAGCCCCGCATCCCCCATCGGGCTCCCAGCTTAGCGGGAAGTCTGCTTCTCCCTCTCCCCCTGCTTGTGCTCTCTGTCTCTCTGTCTCTCTCTCTCAAATGAATAAAATCTTTTAAAAAAAATACTTCAGTGCCAAATTTATCAGAGATGAAGATATCATATACCTACAAGTCCATGTTCAGACTGTTTTATTGTTAATGTAGCGATCCTTGAAATCATAACACATCATTTTAATTACTATAACTTTTTATTAAATCTTAACATCTAGTAGAGTATGTTTTCAAAACTTTTGATAACTAAGTATTATTATGAATACCTATTAATTTTCTTGCATTTAGTATTCCTTCTTTTATAAACTACCTGCTTATATCCTTTGCCTAATATTTTAATTGTTCTCTTTTTGGTGTTATTAGAGTTTCTTATATAGGCCACATATTACTCCTGTCAGTATTCAGTTTTAAACAATGGAAATCTTCTTAGTATATGTCACCTATGAAACTTATCTACAGTATACATCAATAATTAATGTGTGCCATTATTAGCCACTTAACAATCTTACTCACTCATGGCATGGCCACTTACTGGTTTTGACCTCCTTCCAACTTTCCAAATATTTAGATAGTTTTGGGCCCACAGTACCAACTATTTGCCAATATCCTATGAGAGGCTGTTTGGCAACCTAAAATTCATGCATTATAAAATCTGGGTAAGGAAGGTTGAGCATGTAAAGAGAAGTGGATTTTGTAAACTGAGGTACATGCTGTGGACTGGTTTTTGGACATAAGGTAATTTGAAAAATGTAACTACTCTTAGAATGTTATGAAATGTTTACAGTGAAGAGAAATATTTCTATGCAAAATGTAGATGAGCATGATACTTATACTCCATTATTAAATAGTACACATGAAATAACAGAAGAACATTGGAAATAAAATGCTTATGTGTAAAATGTAATAAAGTTCCAAACATAAGAGAAGGACATTGGAAATAAAGTGCTTACATGTGAAATATATTAAAGTCTCGGCATCTTTTATTTTTTCAATATTATTCCCATGGCATTGATTATAGAATATAATATATGCAAAGTATTTTAGACAAATGTGTAAAGTAAGTTAAAAGTAAACTGCCTTTAACAATACACTGGATTACAGTGCATGTGCGTTGGAAAAGATTAATAGTGTATTGTGCTATGTAAGCCTAAAGCTCACATAATAGTCTTTAATTGTCCTTGACTTAAAAAAGGTATCAGGGCACCACAGACAATGGCTGATTTAATGTCTAGGTCAATAGCAAGTCACATCTGACTGTAACAAAATAAAGACTGCTGAAAACCTTTGGAGTTATTTTGACTAAAACAAGTTTGGTCTGAAAAAAATACAAAATAAAACTCAAATCTGTAATCTTTTTTTTTTTTAAAGATTTTATTTATTTATTTGAGAGAGAGAGAATGAGAGAGAGCATATGAGAGTGGGGAGGGTCAGAGGGAGAAGCAGACTCCCCGCCGAGCAGGGAGCCCGATGAGGGACTCAATCCAGGGACTCCAGGATCATGACCTGAGCCGAAGGCAGTCGCTTAACCACCCAGGCACCCTCAAATCTATAATCTTAAAATAATTTACAAACATCTAGAACTATTAGGTTAATTTTATTCAAATATATCATTCATATTATAACATTTAATCATTTGTTTAGGATGGGTAAATGTGTATCTGTGCGCAAAGGTTATAACAAAATCTTGATGAATGCTACTCTGAGGTTTGAGACACTTGTATCCATCGAGGAGTAAAAGACATGCTCCTTTTACTTCCTGATTTGGGCCACAGGTCTGGAAAGCAGAACAGATTCAACAGAGAGTTCCCAGAACTGTTTAAAGCAAAAATGATGACATATAACACCTGTAGCATAAAGAATGGGAGGTTTCTATGTTTTAGATAAAATGGCACAGAGTACTTATAAAGATGAATATAGAAATTTTAAAGTAAGAATTTAAAAATAATGAAAAGAGGTGTATATATAAAAAGTGAATACATGAATTAGAATATTAAAATATTTCTGATAATCGGTAGATTACAGGAAAGGGGAACAAAGTCTTCTTTATTCATCTTCATTGTTGATGGTGACTTCCACTGGGTTGAAATATTATGTAATGGTATTTTAAAATTATAGTTTAATATTTTTAAAATGCCATGCAATTCACTCCTCTCTTCTATAGAAGCCACTGAAAATTCAGCCATCCATCTTATGTTTACCCTTTTGAAGCAGTTTTTTTGTCTTTGGTTTTCAATAGTGTGATTATCAGTGACTAGGTGTAGTTTTCTTTTTATCAGTCCTACTTAAATTTTGTTGACCTTCTGAAATCTAAATAAAAGTGAAGTACTCTTTCTTTCTAGAATTTTTACCCATTTTGTTCTTTTTTGCTTCCAGAGCTCCTAATATCTTAAAAGGTAATATACTATATATATAAATTTATATATATATAAATATGTATTTAAATATAAATATATATAAAATTATATATATATATAAAATTGTATATCCTATGTGGAAACAAACATCCTTGAAAGACATTAGCAATGCTATTTTGCCCTAATATTGGCTAATTATTTGAAAAAAGTTAGAAGCACAGCTAAATCACTAAAGCTAATTACAGTACGATTGGTGACTTTAATAACTGATTTAACAAAAGCATTATAAATCTTACCTTAGCAAGTAAAGAAGGTACATATGGCCAATGTTAGAACAATCTGAATGATTACAGGTAAGACATCTGTTTACTGGAACACTGGCCATTGGACACACATACCCTTGCCCAGCCTAAGTTGGACCTAAGAGACATCAGAAGGGGATGAGTGTGCTTTACTACTTTTTGCTTATAAGGTTTTCTCTTAATAATTCCTCATTTATATTTCACTATGTGGCACTATTAGTTTGCCTTTACCCATTATATGAAAATTAGTTTCAATAAAATGTTGTCTTGTTCTATTTGTTTTGTTTTACTACAGTGACAATGTTACTTAGTCTACCATGGGAGTAAGAAACTTCACTGCTAAGAGTAGTAGCAGAACATGAGTAAGACAGTAGCCAAGTGTTCACAAACAAAAAAAGTGTCAATGTGGTTTTGGTGTCTACTAGCTCAGGGTCCTATTACAAAGGAATTATTGAGGTGTCTCTTCCAAGCTCATGCATGTGAGAAGCAACTAAGAATAAGAGGACAGATTTTAAAATTTCAAAAACTTTCCTTCAACCCTAGAATAACTAGGGTTACAGATTATGAGTCTATCAGCCATGAGAAACAAAAATAATTAAGTCATTGAAAAAGAGGAAAGTTGCCAGCTACTCTCTAAAACAGAAAATTAGAAGAGTAGATTAACTACAAATGTAAGAACCTGGAAAGGTGAGACTCCTCATAGTGATAACAAAGGAGGTCATGCTCTTGAGTGTTCACAAAAAAAACCCCACAAAATGATGGACTGATAAGTTAAAGGGATAAAGGAGTTGGATAATCTGTGACCTGTAGAAGCTGCTCAAAATGGTAGCAAAGATGATGAAAAAGCTGATGAAAAGACCCTGAGTGGACTTCAGAAAAAAACATGGAGATGGGATAAACAGGCAAAAGGACTAAGTCTCAGATATTTTTATCGTGTTTTTATTAAATGCAATCATGGTGTCCACTGTCTGATTTAGAGCAAGTCAGCATAAAACATGACCAGGAAAGGTCTATATACAAACCAAACTTATCACAATTGTGTAAATGACATAATTTTCCCACCAGGAAACTTTTTTACAATGGCTCATTTTGATTGCATGCCACCAAGCACACCTAAGAATAGATGATCATTGAATGAGATAAAAAGGAACAAAAACATATTCCCTGACATTCAAGTGACAATTTTATGACAAATTGGGCCATAAGCCAAAGAATTTCAGAAATAGATTGCTGGTCCTAGAGGCACAAGGAAAAAAAAATTCACAAAAAAGATTCTCAACATTTTATTGGGCCTTTTTAGTTATTTTAAACAGAACATCCACTGAGAATTTTGCAATAGCCATTATAATCAACTGATATTGGATAGGGCCAAAGTTGACAGGAGAGCCCCTGTAGAAAAAAGAATTCAAAGTAGCCCAGATATAGTAAATCAAGCTTTGTACTACACTACTCTTTCTCCTTCATGCCCCCCAAAATTACAGATGTATATGGCAAGACTCAGGTGATCAGGAACAGTGGATAAAGACTTCATAGAATATCATTGGTCTCTGGAATTTGGGACTTGAAGACTTCTGCTGGAAGTTGATGGTAAACTAAAAGTCATCTACAGGTTCAATGAAATCTCTACCAAATCCGAATGATTTTTTTTTTTTTTTTGCAGAAATATAAAACCTCTTCTTAAAATTCACATGGAATTTCAAGGTACCCCAAACAGCCAAAACAATCTTGAAAAAGAAGATCACAGCTGGAAGACTAATACTTCCTGATTTCAAAACTGACTAAGCTGCAGTAATTAAAAACAGTGTGGTTTTGGCATAATGATGGATGTATAGACCAACAGAATAGAATAGGATAGAGAGCTTAGGTATAAACCCTCATATATATAGTCAAATGATTCTTTATAAGGGTACTAAGACCACTCAATGGAAGAAAGGACAGCCTTTCAACAAGCGGTACTGGGAACAGTGGATATCCATACGCAAAAGAATTAAATTTTATCATTACCTAACACCATATATAAAAATTAACAACATAATAATAAAAAAATTAAATTAATTAAAAAAAATTAACTCAAAGTGGATCAAAGACTTAAATATAAGACCTAAAACTATAAAAGTCTTATAAGAAAACATAAGGCAATAGCTTCACAACTTTGGATGTCGTGATGATTGTTTGGACAGGACGCTAAAGGTGATAGGCAACAAAAGAAAAAATAGACAAATGACTTCACAAAAATTTTTAAAAATGTACATCGAAAGACACTATCAACAGAGTAATAAGACAACACACAGAATGAAAGAAAATATTTAGAAGTCATATGCCTAATACTGGGTTAATATCCAAAACATGTAGAGAACTAAAATTCAACAACAAAAACACAATTCAGTTAAAAAGGGTGGCAAAGGACTTGAATGGACATTTCTCCAAAGAAGATCTATAAATGGCCAATAAACACATGAAAAGATGCTCGATGTCATTAATCACTATGAAAATACAAATCAAAACTACAGTGAGTTACAACCTCATACCCATTAGGATAGCTACTATCAAAGAAGTGGGAAATGACTAGTGTTGGCAGGGACGTGGAGAAATTGGAACCCTTGTGCACTGCTGTTTGTAATGTAAAATGGCATTGTAGCTGTGGAAAACAGTATAGTAGTTCCTCAAAACATTGAAAATAGAACTGCCATATGATCAGTAATTCTAATTCTGGGTATATACCCAAAGGAAATGAAAGCAGATTCTCAAAAAGATATTTGTACATCCATGTTTAGAGCAGCATTATTCATAACAGCTAAAATGTTTAAGGGACTCAGGCATTTATCAATAGATAAAAGGATAAGTGAAATGTAGGATATACATACAGTGGAATATTTTACATCCTTAAAAAGGGGGAAATTCTAACATATGCTACAACATAGATGAACCATGAGGACATTATGCTGAATGTAATAAGCCAGCCACAAGAAGAAAAATACTGTATCATTCCAATTTTATAAGGTAGTAGTCAAAATCATAGGGACAAAAAGTAAGATGGTAGTTGCCAGGGGCTCAGGGAAATGGGGAGTTATTGATGGGTGTAGAGTTGCAGTTTTAGAAAACAAAATGAGTTTTGAAGAAAAACGGTTGTGATGGTAGCACATTATGAATGCATTTAATACACCTGAACTGTACCTTTGAAAATGGATTAGATGGTAATTGTTATTGTGTATAATTTTTTAAAAATTGGAAAAAAATCTTCTGAGATGGGACAACTCCAACTCCCTGAAAAATTAAGATGGTACCTCCAATTAGTAACTCAACCCAGGTCCCCAATACAATACTTTGTCTACCTATTAGGCAAAGAGGTAGTTTTATCTGCTTTCTTCCCCAAACTAGTGGCCTGATAGGGGCCTCACCCACAAAACTTAACACCTATGGCTTACTGATAAATCAGCTTGCCTCCAAGATGGACAAATCCAGTGGAATAATACATTCACTCATCTTGATGGTTGTAAGTTACTGGTAAAACACAGCATTTGGATACTTGATGGGGGTGCTTCTTGAATCTTGGAAAGGATTTGAAATGGACCTTTACACAGACTCATGAATCAGCACTATCTTCTAAACGTATGTGCTAGCTGTAGGCCTTTGACCTACCCATGGATGGATTATAAATATGCATCCATGTGGATCACCTCTTATGGAAAATATTACAAAACTGGCTCATTAACTTAAATGTTATGTTGCTAATATACACATTCATTTGAAGCAAGCACATCTAAAAGAAAACATCTAGACTAACAAAACCAATCAAGTCCATGCAGATATCATCTCTATTATAGCCTACTATATCCATGTTCAATGCCTCTATGGTAATAACATCACAATAAAGGATTGGGATGACCAATGAAAATCTTAGTTTTATGCATATGGAAGCCACTATTAACCTAAAAATTAAAAAAAAAAAAAAAAAAAAAGATTACCGGGCCATACTGACCTCTGCCTTTGTGAGCTTCTAGATACTCAGGAGTCACGGAGTTGAAAAAATTTAAGAAGAAAACTTCCTTCTTCCTTTTTTTTCTAAAGAGTAAAAGTTCATTTACCTATTTTTCTTGCTTACTTTGGTCTCATGAATGAGTAAATAGTTCATATAATGCCTGATTTGACTGCAATTTATTAATGGATGGTTCATATGACCTCAGCAGATGGATGTACATATTGTTCAGAAAGGGGATACATGGAGAGAGACATGAACTTAGATCCTGACTATGTCAGATGGCACTAGGTCTGCCCTTTTCTGTCATGCATGTTGCTTCCAATTACAAAATGGTGACCCTAGGATTCTTGTGGAACTCATCATGCGGGACAAAGGACAGATACACTGATTCTGTCCAGTAAGCCAGACATTTGGATCTCAGATCCAAATCAAGGATGTGGGTGGGGTCAGGGGTATTATATTATGGACAGGCATCTTACAAGAAGACTTTTGCAAGTATCCTAGGAGGGGACTTATAATGCAAATTTCTCACAATTGCACATGTGTCTTTCTAATTGACCTAATTGAGTGGGATCTTACTGATGTCCCATTTCCAGACCTATAGTCAATCAGAGATAATGGAGGTACTTTCGTTTAACAAAAGAGAAATGTGGATGGCTCTGGAAGTTCATTCACTACCATCACCATCCTTCTTTTCAGTAGCTAAACAAGAATGTAGCTCAGTAGGTCAGAGTTGGCTCATTAGAACAGCCTGATACCATCTACTGGACTCTGGAAGCTTCTACTTCTAATCAGGGAACCTTGATATTTGCATAGTCACAAAGATGTTTCTGGCTCACCTCCTTCCATTAAACCTATAAATACATGTAGAACATTATGGGATAAGGCTCCTCTTTCCTGAAATATTGGCTAAGTTGCATACATTTGTCCATTTCCAGCCTGAGCAGAAAGATAATGAGAGTTTAAGGGATTCTATTATATACTTCTAATAGCATATATTATATTATTATCTCTATATTATATATCTATATAGGTTTATTTATTTGTAAGATTTTCCCCCAATAAATCTTTTTTTTTTTTTTTTTAATCAGTCCTGTATGGCTTTAGTGGTTTCTATCCGTGACTTCTTTGCACAAAAGTGTCTTCATTGGTTAAAAAAAAATACTGCACATATACTCAGAGTAATTTAAAATGTGTTCATGACCTGACTAGTCATACTGGGAAAGAAAAAAGATATTATATCAGATCAAAGATTGTAATTGGGTAGAATATCTTCCATTTGTTCCTTGAGATTTATGATCAATCCTTCTCCACTTTACTTTCTGCCCTAAGGCTGACCTGTATGGATTACATTAACAGGGCTCTTGTGTCCTCTGGTTCCTAACCAGGCTCAGTTAAAAATGAGACTCATACAAAATAGAATGAAAAGGTGTCAATTTTTTCAACTCATTAATTAAAGTAAAAACCAATAAGAATGTCCTACAGGGTGACACAATACAGGTTATCTTTTCTACCAGACAGAAGTAATTTGATCTCTACAGACAAAAATCTGCAACTTAACATGCAAGCTCATATAGTCTAAGCCTGTAATTAATAATAAATAGCAAGGTCAAACACTGCCCTATGCTCTTAGAGAAATAAATCACTTTCAGACGGCTTGTTAAATAATACCCCAGTATGACATTGAAAAGACCTGCCGTCTTCTCTTGTTTTATTTCTAAGTTTTAGATAATTTTTCTTAAGAAGTTAAGAGGAAGACCAGGAAGAAAATTGAAAAAAATAAAGAAAGATTGAAGACAGACTGAAGAGAGAATGAAGACAGACTGAAAGAGTGAAGTCAGAGTATTTATCTTGTTGCTTTTCCGGGGCGTCACCGTAGGCTAATTTGTCTTTAACAGAATGACCTGATTCACTGTCTCTATACAGAAAGGTCTTTCTCTTTCCAACTTCTCTGTCCTATCAGGCATAGCACGGAGTGACTGGCAAGAAGCTACGAGCTTTGGACTATCTCTTCCTCTCCTTCAGAGCTGAGGTTACAGCTTTGTAACCGATCCTTGCTGGCAAACTCTCATCTAATAATTCTATTTTGAATGTGTTATCTTCTGTTGGGATTTGAACTGATACAGGAATCAGTCTTCCCTGATAGGACTAGGAAGAAATATTGCATAATTCTGTTGGCAACAGTAATGTACTGAATAGTAGCAGAAATGTTGACAAAATGTTAGTTGTTTGTACTATTAATAATAAGTGAAAATAAGGTAGTCAAGTTAATTGAAAATGGAATGGAAAGTTAAGTTGAAACAAAAAATATTTACATTTGAGATAAGATAGTGCTGACAAAGGAACCAAGAAGTAAATGGAAACAGAACCTGTTTAGTGAGCCCTGTGAATTGTGTAAGACTGATGAATCACAGACCTGTACCTCTGAAACAAATAATGCATTATATGTTAAAAAAAAAAAAAGAAGAAGAAGAAGAAGATAGTAGGAAGGGAAAAATGAAGGGGGGGAATTGGAGGGGGCGACAAAATATGAGAAAATATGGACTCAGAAACAAACTGAGGGTTCTAGAGGGGAGGAGGATGGGGGATGGGTTAGCCTGGTGATGGGTATTAAAAAGGGAACGTATTGAATGGAGCATGCAAATAATCATTAAAACTCATATACGCAAACAATGAATCATGGAACACTACATCAAAAACTAATGATGTAATGTATGGTGATTAACATAACATAATAAAATTAAAAAAAAAAAAGAAGGGATGCCCAAAATCAGAAACATGTTCACGCTTTATGAAGGAAATCAGCTTTTTTCTCTTTAATAAATTTTCTTGCTCATTTGATTTATTAGGCAAAGATTAAGGTCCAATTTGCATTGCATATTTGCTATATACTATTATTCCTGCCCCTTCCTTCTACAAGTTTCTGACACATAGAGATAAGAGAACTCGAATGTGCTGTGTAGCTTATTTTTTATCTATGCTTGAGTTAATTTTAAGACTGGTAAAACATTATTTTAGATAATTACATAAAATCATAAAACAATGACTATAGGAAAATTAATGAGTAAGTGATGGTTCATACACTATAATTGTTAAGTACTTAAAAATTATTTTACAGCAAACACACTTAGGTGTTGTTTTATTTTATTCCCCTCCCCATCATGTGGCTTTGTTTCCCAGGACCATAAAATAAATCAAACTAATTCTTAGTGTTTGAATTTCACATATTATCTAAACCTAAATATGCCAAAGATTTGTTTTGTTGTTTATTTTATATGTTTTTAATTCTTCAAATATATATGTAACTATTTTAATGGAAACATATTTTTTTAACCATGTGGAATAACTCTGTACTCCTTAATTGTAAGTACCTATTTTAATGGAAACATATTTTTTTTAATCACGTGAATAACTCTGTACTCTTTAATTATAACTACAGACCGCAGTTGGGAAAACATTGATCTAGTAGAGTTTTGGAAAATATTTTCTGTTCCCTCTCTGTTTATGTACTCTGATAAGAACAGTTACATTGTTTTCTTTTCTATAACTTGAGCAATCTCTGAGAAAAGTACAAGGATTACCTTTCCGAGGAATACTTTATTCTATCAATACTTAAGCCATTTAATCCAACATGCCAGAGATCCAATTCAAGAATCCTCTCAAAGCTTAAATATTCATTTTGCTTTATCTTTCCCTCCAGCCAGGCCCCTTAGGATCAAGCCTTAGGGGACCCACATAAATCCATCAGATGGAACACCCCAGCCAACAGGGATGGGGAATTGAGTGAAATGTACTTGTTCTCAAGGGAGGGGCAGATGATCTCACACAGATGTGGTTTGGCTTGTTGGATTTTACCTCCATCAGTGGTCAGTCATGCAATCCAGTCTCTCAGCTGCAGAATCCTTTATGGGATATAAATTCCCCATTAAATAATTTTCTCTGTGGCTTAAGAGCATCTGCAAGACACAGATAATTCTAAAAATATTTTGCAAGGCTCTTGGTGAGTACAAAGCTCTCTGATAGCCTTGCATCTAAGGATTATTGTAACTATAACTAGTAAGCGCTTTTGAGATAAACTGTGGTACATGCACACTCAAAAATGCCCTACTCCCCTTGGAATTACTAAAAAAGACAAGATGTGTGTACCTACAAAATATTATAAAAACGTTTCCATTGATCAAAAAATAGCATAGCTTGATGAATATGAATGTTAATTTTTTTCTTTTTTAAATGCATTGCAAGACATAGGTTATGTGATCAAGTATAAGAAATATCCTTGAATTATGTAATGTAAATTGGCATTATAGAGGTTCTGTGAAAAATGGTAGTCATGACACTAATTTTATCTTGTTTAACTCAAAATATTGTAACCTTATTTAAAGACAGTTAGCTTTATTAATTTATTAACAATTAATATTTACTTATTGAAGCAATATTTTTAACTATTACTGTGGGTCAAACTGTATTATAGGGAGAAGAAACAGAAATCTATTAAAAAAACATGATTCTGGTCCTCAGAAGTTTATGCTCTAATAATAAAAAGGGTTCTTCTTAATATGAGTAAAGTCAAATAATCATTAAAACTCAGTTTTAAACATTTTACTTATTTTTTTATTGAATTAGAATTGACATACTTTTTTAGAGATCATATTACTTTCAGGTGTACCCGAGAATGATTCAATATTTTTATACATTACAAAATGATCACTACAATAGGTCTAATTAACATCTGTCACCATACAAAATTATTACATTATTGACTATATTTCCCTATGCCTTACATTACATCCCATTACTTATTTATTTTATAACTAGAGGTTTGTAACTCTTAATCCCCTTTACATGTGAAATGTTTTCTATGTGACCCTTTCAATACAATAAATGACCCTTAGTGCAAATGTCATTCCTTTGTTTTCCAAATTTAGTATAACATGCCCCATCCTGAGTTAGAAATGCAAGAATTATTAGTATTAATTTTCTCATCTAATTGCAACACTTCTCCACTCATACCCAACTTCCCACTCAGTTCTGAATCTCTAAAATGATAAAATAATAGTTGCTGCCACTTCAATGCAGTAATCATCTAATTTCTCATAAACAAGAAAATCTTGTATAATTTACCAATTTCTATAATCTGGAAAGTAATGTTAACATCCACCCCACTGTTTTTCTGTGATAGGAAAAGAAGTCATGTATCGTTTCTAAAAGTTTTTAAAAGAACAGAGATGAATATTCCACAGTAACACTCTTCTGTCTTTTCTGATTCTTGCAGATCAGAATAGTGACACAATTTACCTGTACTCTTCTGTTTATCTGTCTTTAGTGGTCTGAGAAAAGCAAAGTGTCAAGTAAAAGGTTCGTTCACGCTCTTTCACTACTTTAAAGGACTTAGGTTTTCTTTGAAATATAAATTAAAGTCTCCAGGTCTCAGAAATCAATCAGACTTATTTAGCAGGAGGGTTATTCAGCAGAAAACTTAAAAGAAAACAAAACAAAACATTAAGTGAATAGGAAAAAACACGAGAGGAGACAAGATTTCCAATAAGATGCACAAATGACCACAAAGCCTCTGAGAGAAAGAGTTTGAGCATTTGCTTCCTTCCTATACACTTCTCAGTTCCAGTTTTGTGATCTAGCTGTTCTCCACTGTGTATTCCATGCTAGCTAGGACACATGTGCTTTATTTTTTGGAATGCTTTGAATACAATCGAATCTTACTTGCTAAAGTAAGTGGCTCTACAAAGTCCTTTCTCCTGGGAACTGAAGCTCTTTCTCAGTCGATTGGTTCCAATCCTGAAAGAATAACGACCTTTTGTCTTTGTACAGATTGAAGATCAGAGAGAGTAAGCTAGTTCTGTCAGCACATAGCCCAGCCCCCCATGTCCTCTCTCACACTTGTACCAGAGACTCCCTCTCATCTCACAGCTATGGCCACACATGGGAGATCACATATAACCAGGTGAGAGAAAAATGAAACTCCAAGCCTGGTTCACAGAACGGTTGACCCTGTACGTGGGTACAAGCCAAAAATCGATGATAGCTGCCCTGCATCTTTACTCAGGGATGGTCTTGAAAGAGGATAGTGAGGGAAAATTCTCATGAATAGAACTTGAGGCATTTTGAGGTGATCCTGATCCACCTTGAGTAGTTAAACTATAGAGACCACAGTAATGAACAAGGCAATTGGCTTGGTCAAGAATCTGGAAGGAAAAAGATTGTGAAATCTGGGGTAATTACATGTGGGTGGACTTAGGGGAATTGGTACAAAGTGTGAAATCTTTGAATCACAAGTTAATGCCCACCAGAGAGCACTGACCTCGAGGGCTTATAGAATGTTTAGCATAGGGATCCACAAAACACTGAGTAAGACAGAAAATCCACTTTTATACCACATATAACATCACCCATAAGTGCCTGATAAAGTTATGGAACAGACTGTTGAAAGGAGTCAATAAGATGGGGCACCATTCTCCAGAACACAGTACTGTACACATTGAAGAATTTTATTTAGTGCTATATATCCCCAGTAAGTAGAAAACATGAATCAAACGGTGGAAGTAAGAGTGGTTCTGCTTACCATCACAATCAGTGACCTACTTGGAGAATTTATATTTTTGTTCTTGCAACTCTGGCTCTGCAGATTAGAGATCCTGACTCCTATAGTGGAACACTTCCACTAGGAGCACAAGCAAGAGTCCCATTGAACCAGAAGCTACAATATCCAGCTGAGTATTTTAGAATCCTCATTCTAGGAGATGAGCAGGCAAGAAGGAAAAAAGCTATCTTGGCAGGAGTAACTCACCCCTATCATTAGTAGGAGGTAAGACTATTATTACCTATGGGATAGGGAGGAACATGTCTAACACCCAGTTGATCTATGAAACACATTGGTACTCCTTTTCTCAAATTCTATCGTATATAGACAATGGCAGCAACCCAGACCTGACTAGGGTCTGGTAATGGCTCAGGGAAATGCCTCCAAGTAACACTGAGATGAACAGAGAGAAAAACCTAGAAAGGATAGGAGAGACAGAGTTTTATTTGCATCCCTGAGACCAGCTTTAGTGGTAGGAGCTGTTGTTGGATCCACTAACCTTCCTCTTTTAAATTTCCCTCTGGAAGTGATGCTCACCAGAAGCCTGAACCTCCTGATTGCATATACTATGTGAAGCAAGGGATGTGAACCACGTAAGACGTATACTGTGTTGATGTGTCACTCAGATCCCCCTTCAAGAATAATGACATTGTCTCAGGTATTGGAAGTCCTTTCAGAACATTGCTCTCAGCTGTCCATCCTCTTCAGGAACTGCCATGGCCAAAGATACCAGCCTTGCCTAATGTCACATCTCTTTCCAGGAGCAGTCCACATCTGATGAATCAACTTAACACAATGCTAAAGACATATCCAAGCTTCAGAGCCTATTGTTAGGCAGATTGGGGCCTTCTTTAAGACCACATCACAGATCAGATTCTCCCTCTGCATGGCTCTGCTTCCTTCCACAGCCTACTTAATGCCCTGTATATTAAAGATTTTATTTATTCATTTATTTATTTGTCAGAGAGAGAGAGAGAGAGCACAAGCAGGGGGAACGGCAGGCAGAGGGAGAAGCAAACTCTCTGCTGAGCAAGGAGCCCAGTGCGGGACTCGATCCCAGACCCTGGAATTATGACCTGAGCCTACAGCAGACGCTTAACCTACTAAGCCACCCAGGAGCCCCTGCCCTGCATATTAATAACCATATCTGGGGAACCTAACTCCATTAGATGGGAATGCTTCATGGTACATGGTTCATTTCAAGAGCTTCAGCATCATGTTCACCTATGGTGATATCACTTTTATACTTACATAAATGAATTTTCTACTTTGAAATTAAATTTGAGATAAGGCACCTAATTATTACTACAAGTGTACCTCCACTACCACGTAGATGCCACATTTTCTGAAATTCCACTCTAGAGATTTATTTCTTTGGTTTAAAAACTATCATTAATATTTATGAGACTTTTCTTTTTACAAATTAACACATAAATAAGTACAGAGGGGTCAAGGAGAAAAGCAACTGTTCCCAAATCCATACCCCTGTGCCACTACACAGGGGCCACCACTTTGTAAAAATTTGTAATTTTAATGTTTTGATGGAAACCTTCTACTACTATATAATAATCTTATCATGCTATTTCTATGTTTGAAAATTTTTGGTGTTCTCTTCAGAATTTTTGTTTAGAAAAATGAGAATATAGTTCACTTGCTCCTCTTCTCAACTTTCAATTTTCAATGATAACAGTCCTATCATTAATTTCTCCATATATGGTCCTTGAAACTTGAATTAATGTACATAAATATCATTTTGTATTCTGACTACTATTCCTGTATCTTTAATCTTCCTGTTTTATAATATTAAAAAATTAACATGCCTGAATTTCCTCTACCTCTATACTTCTTTTCTATATCACATTAGAAAAGAAAGCTATAAACTTCCAGTTACAAAATAAATAAGTCACAGGAATGAAAAATACAGCATAGGGATTATAGTCAATAATATTGTAATAATGTTGCACGGTGACAAATGGTAACTACACTTATCATGGTGAGCATAGTGTAATGTATTGAGTTGTGGAATCACTATGCTGTACACCTGAAACTAAGATAACATTGTATTTCAACTATACTTCAACTAAAAAAAAAAAAAAGAAAAGTAAAGAAAAAGAAAGCTGCATCCTTACTTTTATACTCCTAAGGTAGGCAACTTTGTAGTCATTAGTCATTCTTTACTACGTTGTCTATACATTGGACCTAAATTTGGAAATAAGATATCAGAATTCATGATAAATGACCATAAAAACATATATTTTTATTTCTGGTCTCAAGACAACAGCCCAGGAAAGCGTTTCTAAAGTTCCATCCAAGCTCAACTCTGATGAAAAGAGATCTCCTGAGAAAATGAGCCATGATCGTGATGAGGCACACTGGGTAATTATGCAGTGGATGTTCCTGCTCTGCTAGAATACGAGGAAAAGATGTTGGCAAGCTCTTATCCTGACAAAAGTAGGGACAGACCTCTGTGATCACTTGTGTAAAGATGAAAGTTCCATGCTCCTCAGGGAACACTTGGTTTCTGGTGTTCATTGTTCTGCCACAATCCCATGTGTGTGATCCCAGAAGCCACAGTGGGCAACTGGGTGCTACAAGATGTTTTGGGAAGATGTACAGATTTCCTAGGTTCATCTCTATACCCAAGGCTACAAAGAAAAGTCCTGGGAGCAGTAAGGATTCTTCTAGCATCTCAACAGTTACTTTTGGAACATCACTTGACTTTTGGAGAATGGACTTCTGTTTACTACCACTCTGCTGTTGTTTTTCTACTACTCAGACTATCAGAGTGACCAAACACATGAGTACAAGAAAAAAAAAAAATTTACATAAGGGATCCAGTAAAACAGCAGCTCTAAGTAAAGTAAAATATTCAGAATAGACAAAGAAAATAAAGTTTTTAAAATAATGACAACATACAGGAGAGATTCAATTGAAGATAAATATCCCAGAAAACATAGATATTTCTAATTAAAAATTTAATATATTAACCTAAAAAGAGAATGATAACCTGGAAATGAAGTGGCAAAAAGTCTCAAAATACAATTATGGATTAGAAATATGATATTTAGCAGAGAGCATTCTCTAGTCAGGACAGAAGAGGATGTTTTGAGATACTGAAAGACAGAATCTATCACCAACACAAGCCATGTGAATAAAAAGATGGAGACACTACCCATCCCAGGATGGGATCCCTGAGATGCAGGTTTTGAGATGGAGATTTACCTGCAGAAAGTATATTAGTGGATATTTTCAGGACCAACAACTGTAGGGAGTGAAGGAAGCAGGACTGGGCAAGAGAGGAAGTGGAACTTAAGGCTTCAGCCAATTCTATGGGGAACTGTCAAACTGGAATGACCCTTAATATTTGTTCTGAAATGGGCAAGGAAGCCCAAATTTTAGATTTCTCATCAAAGAGCCATTGGAAGGAGACTGCCTCTTGGATGAAGCATGGCCTTAGGTGACGTAACTTTTCAGCTGAGGGCAAGGCCCAGAGGGACTTAGCTGAGAAACACTGATGCCAACATGCCCAGCATGTAGGGAAATGAGTGCTCCAGTCCTAGCAGGAACACCTGCATGAAACAACACAGCATCAAAAAAAGAAAGAAAGAAAGAAAGAAACACCACAGCACCCACTACACTACCTAGAGAGAAAAAGGAAATAAGAAATCTATGAGGTAGGCAACGGTAAAAAAAAAAGTGAAAGTTGAAAAAATGCAGATGAACAAAAACAGTTTTAAATGAATAAAGTACATAAATTAGCTCATGTGATCCCCATACAGGCCTATGTACTGTTATGTTATTATAATCAATTGTATGTTTGATGTTACATATTATTATATGTTGGTATTATACTTTATAAGGAATTTGAAGCACAGATTTTGTTTACATGATTTATCAAATGTCACACATGTAGTAATTTACCCAGCCAGGATTTCAACCTTGTGCCAGCTTCCTTAATCATATGTTGTACCAGGAAGGAGTGTGTATGTGTGTGTGCCTGTGCGTGCATGCACTGGAGATGATACTGGTTCAGGGGCGCCTGGGTGGCTCAGTCGTTAAGCGTCTGCCTTTGGCTCAGGTCATGATCCCAGGGTCCCAGGATCGAGCCCCGCATCCGGTTCCCTGCTCAGCGGGAAGCCTGCTTCTCCCTCTCCTACACCCCCTGCTCGTGTTCCCTCTCTTTCTGTGTCTCTCTCTGTCAAATAAATAAATAAAATCTTTAGATGATACTGGTTCAGGAAAAGGCAAGTAGGCAATAGATTAAAATAGAATTTAGCAATATATCTTAATATTTACAAATAGTTAATCAATGTCAATGACAATCATATGTTGTTAAATATGATAAAATTGAACCTAACTTATAGTTATATCTGAATAAACAAATAATACAATAATACATTTATGCATTACACATTTTAGAAGAATATATAAGTAATACAATTTGTATACATGTATAAAATGTATACACATGTATACAATAAAATGTACACAATAATATACTTTAGAAGAATAATAAAAGAGTATATCTTAGCTGTTGGGAGAGTTTTAAAGCAAGTCAGGAAACCCAAAGCTATAGAGGCAAAGATAAACATTAAATATAAATAAAAAACTAATTGAAAGAATAAAAGACAGAAAGAAAACACCAAAATGACAAGTTGAGAAAAAATATTTTTGGCACAAACAGATCAAAATGATATCTATAATATTCAAAAATTTCCTTCAAAGATTAAAAGACAAAGAACTTATCAGAAAAAGTGAAAAAGCCTATTAGGCAATTTAAAGAAACAGAAATAAGCGTAAGAAAAGATGCTTAATTTCACACTAGTTAATTTAAAGTAAACATGAGGTTATCATTTAAAAAAAAATCAGCCACTGTTGAGTGATATTCAGGAAAAAGGGATATTCTCATTATATTGCTGATAAAAATGTGCTTTTTAAAAATTTTTTTGAAAGTCAATCTCACAATAGCTATTAAAATTGAAATTAAATGGGACAATCTTCCTATTAGGTAAACAAATACCTTATAGAAACATTCACATGTGAAGAAAGCAGAGAGAAAAATCAGAATGTTCTTCTATTGAGATAACTTGAATAAACAGTAATGAATTTATACGATAGAATAAAAAAAAATGTATGCCAGTTGAAAGGGAGTGATTTCTACAATTCATTTTCAAACCCTCTCCCAGCCAAAAAAAAAAGCATGATAAAGCAGGATAACAGAGAAGAATATGTATTTTACAGATCCTATATTTATAAGACAAATAAAAATCCTATATATGTAAAATTAATGTACAGTCATATCATCATTGAAAACAAGGTAAAGTGATCCACAACAAATTCACAACATTGATTACTTATTGGAAGAAAGGGTGATAGAAGGGGTAGGGGAATAGGAAACAACTGATAAAAGACACCCACAGTAAGACACAATATGTACTGTTGTTTCCATTTGTTGGTATAAGTGTGTGTGTGTGTGTGTGTGTATGTATGAGAGACAGAGAGAGTATATGTGTATATACGTTTGCATGTATATAAACATAGATGTATGAAATTATGAAATATTGCTAAACATCAAGATGTGGAAGTTTTAGTAATTTAAAATTTATCTTCTTTAATACCATATCGTAAGAATTTTTTAAATATGCATTTATTTGAAAGGAAACAGAAAATACATGTATGATGCTATTTTCATAAAATAAGACTTCTAAAAAATATCACTACAGAGGATTTAACTTCTTTGGGGTTCTGATAGCCTAATTCCTGTACTATTTTCCTTTTTAATATTCTACCAGTTGCTAACAATCATGGTAAATTACAGTTTGCTGTATTTGAGGGACATAACTTTTTTGTAGATATCTTATACTTGTTTGTTTCCTTGCTTTTTCTACATAATAGTG
The DNA here is from genome assembly GCF_004348235.1 of Phoca vitulina. NCBI lineage: Eukaryota > Metazoa > Chordata > Mammalia > Carnivora > Phocidae > Phoca > Phoca vitulina. The sequence goes on from NW_022589704.1 coordinate 48,864,135, forward strand.
TAGATTTTTATAATCTTAATAAACTATTAAAACTCCAATATCATGGTATAAAACTCCAATATCATGAAATGAAATATTTTGTTCAAATTATTTTTTCTAGAAAAATCTTATCTAGATTGGGGATCTCATCCAGGGTAGGATTATACTTCAGCTTAAAACATACATATTTGGCACTTTCAAAAATAAGTTTTAGACTATTTTGCATTAAGCCAGCACTGCTTGTAGAAATAACTGCAGGGGCAGGCTCATGGGGGAATAAATAAAATAAGAAAAATCTCATCAAACTAAATACTTTTCTTAGACCACATGAAAGTTAAAGACTCTACTCTTCTAGTCTAGTTTTGCTTCTTGAGTAGATGCTTTATAGTCACCATTATTTTCCCAGCATTTAATACATTGCCTATCTAGACCATATTCTATTCCAACAAATGTTCCAATCTATTCCATATGCCAAAGCACTAACTTGGATTTAGCCTCCACTTCATTTTCTGTTAAAATTAATTATTCTTTAATGCTTTGTATCTCTGGAAAATTGTTCAATGGATCTTCTGTTTTTCTGGGTCCCAGTGTAGAGACAAATTTTCAGATAGTCTCCAAGTGGTACTTGGGCCCAGAATAACCTCATATTGGAAAGTAACACTTATATTGTTATACTAAATTCTTTTGGGCATGACTGGAATGACCATGATGGCACGTTAACTTTAGTAAATTGAACTTGTCAGATTAGTTGGAATTCCAAGGCGTCATATCCATTCTTAAGTAACATTAATATAAATACTACTTCACTAAACTGAATTAAGTTGGAAATAACACCTTTCCTTGTAAAGAGACATTATAATCCATCAGCAGGAATTAAAAGTTCAATGACTTGAACATTATCTTGTATGAAGAATGACTGAAGCCATGGAAATTGCCTATGGAATACGTGTGCACGCATGTGTATATGTATTTTGGGCGCTCAAGTGTTTGCTTTGTAGGTGAAACATTGTGGCAACAGATACTTTCACAGGCAACTCACAGTTATGATACTAAGACACATGACCAAAGTCCTGGTTCTAGATAGACTACGCAGAATCAGTAGAAGCACAAACTGCCCATTATTGGTTTTCATGGTAGTTGGTCCATATAATGAATGAATTTGTACTTTCCTGTTCTAAACTCCTACCATTTTCACTAGTGTGAATTTTTGTTTGTGCTTTTTTTTTCTGATTTTTTTCCCAACTTCTTAAAAAGAAAAAAAATAACTAAGATGAATTTGACAACCTGGAGCATCGTCACTGATAGCTTCCTAGATGAGTGTGTGCTATTTCGTGATAGATATAAATGAAGATAATATGTTATCAACATATTTCATTTTCTATATGATAAAGTTTAAAACTTGTAAATGGTCATACTTATGAGCTCCTTGTGAACTGATATTAGATGAGTATTTTAAAGCAAGATTAAAATTGAGCACATCAATTCATCTGGAGACTGAATTTGAGATTCTTTTTTTTTTTTTTTAAGATTTATTTATTTATTTGAGAGAGCGAGAATGAAAGAGAGAGAGTGTACATGAGAGGGGGGAGGGTCAGAGGGAGAAGCAGACTCCCCGCTGAGCAGGGAGCCCGATGCGGGACTCGATCCCGGGACTCCAGGATCATGACCTGAGCCGAAGGCAGTCGCTTAACCAACTGAGCCACCCAGGCGCCCATGAATCTGAGATTCTTTGTACTGAATTACAGATGCAATCACTAATGTTGCCTGGACTAACAGTAGCTCAGTGAAATCCAGACACCAAAATCATTCAATTTCCTCTTAATGTTATAGAAATTCTTAATTAAAATTAAAATAAAAGTTATCTATAAGAAACAAAATTGGAATTTTAGTCATGAGCACTGAATAATCAGTGTTTAAAAAGGAGCCTCTGGGGAATTCTTACAGTAAAAGCAAACACTCAGAAATAGGAATATCTTGTCCCAAATTGCACCTGTTCTGGAGATTTCTAAATTGGATTTTGATTCAAAATACGGAAAATGTATGAATAATGCCACAATAAGTAAAACAGAGAACTTTTCTGTGACCATTTTGTTGTAAACATGTGATTCTTTATTGACTGAAATAATTATAGCTAACACCGAGGGCTTTCTTTGTGTCAGATACTTCTTTATGCTCTTCCTAAAATAGTATGGCAAAAGTAAAGCACAACAAATTTCAATCACTAAGGTCATGTAATGTGTAAGAAATAAAGTTGGCATTTGGGCAGGACATCTGATGCTAGCACTCATGTACTAAACCACTCAAAGCTTCCTTAAGTCAAAACAAAGTATTATTCAACTGCTGAATTCTTATTCTGAGTTGGATAGCGTTATTCATCTGTAAAAATAGAAACACAGAGCTTGCCACCAAGCAAATTATGGAATATATGTTAGTCAAATGTTCATTTTATATGAATGAATGTTTATATTTTATATAAATATGAAGCATTCATTTCAAATTTGTCTCTTATTAGAAATGAATTTATTTCACAAGTCTTTAGTGTTCTACAAACTGGTCCATCTCTCTCTCACAACCACAAAGACAGTGAAGAAATTAAAAAAAAAAAGATTATACCCAATTTAACTCTACTATTCTTACTATTGAAGCATATAGCCAATAGCAGCGATCCCTCTAATTGAGTAAAAGATGATAAGATATTTAGGATATTATATTTTTAAAAGATGATATTTTTAGGCTAAGCAAAGGCAATATTAATATATTTAAGATATTTATTTTATAACTATACATTTTTCTTTAAAGATAATCTTATGTGAATTATATAGATTTGAGAAAGATCAGACTTAATATATGGGTAGAAGAGATCATTATCAAAATGTTAAATTTGGTATTGTGTTCCAAAGTCTCTCTCATATGGCCACTGATGAGCATGTATCAACATTTATTAATATCTGCTATTCCAGGTAAAATCATGGGAAGTAGATATTTAAAAATAATAACTAAGTAGTAATAAGATAATGTAGGTTTAACAAAATGGTATTGGAACATACTGGAAGGAGGGATTAGCATGAGGCAAAACCTAAACTTTTACAGAAATGGCAACATTTACTCTGGGTCATGAAGAAAGGATAGGAGTTTGCTAGATGGAAAAGAAGAGGAAAAAAAATCCAGGAAAAGTTAATAGTATAAACCAAATGTAGAGGTAAGAAAGTATAGATCATGGGCAGGGAACCCAGAAGAAACAGAATAATGTTCAAGAATGTCTCAGTATGAGATACAACAAAGCATTCACAAAAAAATTTGCAAGAGAGGCCAGCAGTAGGAAATTGACTTTCCAAAAAATTTTTAAAAAATAAACTTGTTTTAAAAAATATACTTGTTTAAAAGACAAGAAATACAGTATCATCAATATTTCAGTTCATTGTTTCTCAGTTCATGTTGATCACACAGGAATTTTCTCACATTATATTCACAAAGATCATTATCAGATATTAACATTTGAAAAGTCAGGGATAAATATGTTTTTATTAGGGAGTCAGCAACCCATGAGAAATGCATGTAAGACAGGGTGACTCTGATTTTTGTTGTAGTTATTGTTAATTTCAGGGTACAAAGCACCACTTCTTCCTAACTGTGGGATATAATTTATATGCTCACCCTTAATAGCAACAGGGCAAGATGTCAGTTTTGGTTCTGCAAGAGCACTGGTTACTGTTGAATAAAATGAATAACCAATAATCAGACCAGAGAGGTAGGTTGATACCAGATTGTATAAAACCTCAACTCCAGATTCCTACCCTCTGAGTGCCTTACAATTTTCTATCATTAGAATCAGTATCCATTGGCATTTTGCCTTTACAAAATTGCCATCAGGTTTTTCTTCACACTAATATTAGCCAATTACAATGAATTTGTTTCGCACTTTAGTGAGACAACATCTTGGTGACTGAAGATAGCATATACAAAAATTAATGTAGCCCCATTGAAACCTGAAATTGTGTTCTATGGTATGGTTCAGGCTGAGAAGAGCAACCTAATGTAGCATGCTTCTTCTAAGTTCCACCAGGGGAAACAGCCAAGATGGAATTTCGGATGGAGTCTTACCTTATATTTCAAAAAGAATTTTTTTTTTTTAATCTAAGCATAGTTGACACACAATGTTACATCAGTTTCAGGTATACAACATAGTGATTTGACAAGTTTATACATTATGCTATGTTCACAGCAAGTGTTATCATCTGTCCTAATATATCACTATTACAATATCATTGACTACATTCCTTATGCTGTGCCTTTTATTTCCATGACTTATTCATTCTATAACCAAAAGCCTTACTTCCTGCCCCCCTTCAACTATTTTGCCCAACCCCGAGCCCCTTCTCCTCTAGCAACCATTAGTCTGTTCTCTGTATCTATAGATCTGATTCTGCTTTTGTTTATTCATTTTTTACATTCCACTAATGAGTGAAATCATATGGTAATTGTCTTTCACAATCTGACTTATTTCATTTAGCATAATACCCTCTAGGTCCACCCATGTTGTCTCAAATGACATGATCTCATCCTTCTTTATGGCTGCATAATAGTCCATCACACACACACACATCTTCCTTACATATTTGCCTATTGATGGACACTTAGTTTGCTTCCATATCATGGCTACTGTAAATATTGCTGCAACAAAAATAGGGATACATATCTTTTCAAATTAGTGTTTTCAATTTTATTGTTGAGGATATAATTCCAATAAAAGAAATGTCTAAATTATACATGGCCTCTCCATTAAATGGCCTTTTGAAACTATGTAGTTTTTTTTCCCTACTCATATTTTTGGATAAAGTTTAAGAGAGCCTAATATTTGCAAAGGAATATGTTCTATTTATTGTTTAAAAATGTTTGCAAACAGGTTTTCTTTTTTTTTTTTCCAAGTGTTTTAGTAATGTAATGTCTTTAATTCTCTCCACCTATAAGCCTTAGGCCAGCCATTCTTATAGATTAGTTCCTGATCCACAGGAAACAGAGGCAAGTTCTGGGCTAAAGCAGGCCTTTGCCTCACTTATCAAGGTCCTTCTCTGCTAATAAGGTTTTGTTTTCTCCTGCTGCTTTGTCTTGCTCCTTTACTGCTGACGGATTTTCAATTCCCTATCTGCCTGAATACTTGACAAAATTGTTTTCTCTACTTACAGAATTTTCAAACACATGGTTCTTATGCACTTGCATGATCTGTGACCTCCTGCCTAACCTGAGCTTTATTCTGTGTAGCTTGTTACCAGCTTGTCCACCTAAGACTGACCCATTTCCTTCCCTAACTGCCATACTTCACTCATTTAAAATATATATATTTTTTTATTTTCCAGACTGTTTTTGACCTCTTCCTTTAGTCCAATATTTGTGAATGCCAATATTTGTGAATGCCACAAGGCAGGTTCTAATGCAGGCTCTCTGACCTGAGTACATGAAAAATAGAACACCGCCACCACCACCACACAGGAATTAACATAAATGCTCAAAGTGTATGTTGTTTAAGAGAAGGACAAAGAATGAGGCACTTGGGACAAAACAAATAGTTATCTTTACTCTATGCATATACTTATATGACTTTACGACTTGTACTGTTTTAGTTTTTCATGTGTCATACGAGGCCTGCTACTCGAAGCTGCATCTTCCCCCTTCTTTGCTCTTCTGGATTTCCAAAGGGCTCCAGTGTCACATTTGCCACCTCTTTAGAAAGGCACTAATTAGGTAATTCCCAATTCCCTTTCATTAGAAACTCATCAGTTATTCTGTCTTGAGCTTTGCTGCCTCTGAAGAAATGTCTTCAAATCACTCTTTACCAGTTGCACAGTGACCCCTGTAACTGATCTCTCCATGACTGATTCCAACTGAACTATAGAGAGCAGAGCAGAAAATCATGTCAGTGAAGCAAGGAGCACAATTCTTCTCACAACCAGCAAAGATCCTTCTAGGTGTTCTGTTCTTGCCTTAAGTCCACTGCCCTCACCGCAAAGAGCAGTGGCTTACATTCCCCTTTAACTAATTTCATTTCACTAATTGTGGTTTTGTACTTAATGACTGTGTTCTCTAAAGGGATTAAATATCTTTATTTTTTTCCTTCTCAACTTTAATGCCTTTTTTTGAATTCAAAACAAGACCCTCTTTTAAGTACTTTTCTTTTTAACTTAGTGGTTTCTATAGAATTCTTCACATTTTACTTTCACTTTAATTAATTCATATAATTAAGGGTCCTAAATAAATCAGAAAATCCACACCATGTATATCAAGCTAAAAAGATTTCATTAGTGTTTACTATTTAGTCTCTGTTACACAGAAAATTTTTTCTTTTAAACATAACAAAAGTAACGGGCTATGATCGCTAGCAGAAACCTTGGAGATCACTAAATGCTCAATCAACATGTAGTCTCCTCCCTGTGGAGGCAGATCAGTCCCTGGCAGTCTCCCACTGTGGCTATGAATCCGAGCTACTAGGACTAGTTTTCCAGATTTGAATTTTGATTCTGCCTCTTCCTCTGTGACCCTGGGCAAATTACTTAACTTCTCTGTGTCTGAGTTTCCTCCTGTTTACAATGAACTCGCATGGCATAGATGATGTAGGGCACATAGAAGAACGCCCACCATATAGTCAATGTTTGATGAATGTTAGTTCATAGTCAATCTTTTTGACCAAGGTGCTAGTGGAAGTCAGGTATCTACAGTTCTCCTAATAGAAACAGTGATTCCCAGTCTCCTTTTGCTGTCGTAACTGAATTTTCAGCCAAGGAACAGATGACCTCAAATAGTTTGCTTTGTGTCGTGGGTTGAAATGTGCTACTCCAAAATTCCCATCTTGAAGTCCTAATCCCTAGTACCTCAGAATGTGGCTTTATTGAAAAGCAGCGTTTTTATAGAGGTAATCAAGTTGGAATGGGGTCATTAGAGTGGGCCCTAATCCGGAATGACTGGTGTTCTTGGAAAAGAAGTTTAGAGACAGACACACACAGGGAGAACTCCATGCGAACATTGCAACAGAGATCTGGGTAATTCATCCACAAGCCAAGGAACAGTAATGACTGCTAGAAAAGCACCAGAAACTAGGAAAGAGGAGTGGAAAAGATACTTTCTCACAACCCTCAGAAGGAACCATCCCTGCCAACACCTTGATCTCGGACTTCTAGCTTCCAGAACCATGAGCCAATACTTGTCTGTTTAAGCCAGCCAAGTCCATGGTGCTTTGTTATGGAAGCCACAGCAAACCACCTTGTTTCCCCATTTCCCTTGGTGCTCATTTTCTAGAGTCTGCTTGAGCTACTCTGAGACAGAGTTTTTATGTTGGGAGAAGGTGGGGAAACCTGGGACTGAAATGTGGACAGTTTCGCCAGAATGGTAGTATGCACGTTTTCCCCCAAATAAAATAGTTTGTTATTATGAACCACAGCAGGGTTCAGCTAAGTATATGGATTAATATGAGATCAATAATGCTAAAAGTTCACTCTATGCCAGATGATTTCCATGGTCTTTCAGGATGCCTCATTTTATACTCTTTGAAAGTCATTTGTTTGGCTTAAGTTTAAAAGGTATTGGATTCTAATAATATGAGAAGGTATAACTACATCTAGATTGCATACTTTATAAGTGGCAATTTTATAATTAACCTGAAAACAGGGCTTAGAGCATAAAAAGCATGATAAAGTTCCAGTTCTCTTGAGGGAAGAAATACAAGGATCAACACTTAGCTAAAAGAAAGGAAAGGGAAAGGAAGTAGGATTAAGGACTGAATTAAGGATTTCACTGCCAACTGACATCATCAAGTATAAAAGTTGCAAACACAGATGAAGTTGCTATATAAAAACAAACAAAAACAGAATAATTTAACCAGCAATGTTTGTGGTAGGTTTTCTGAGGTAACTAATGATAAGTTGGTTTGGGTTTTATTTTGTTTTTGTTTGTCTTTGTGGTTTTGTATTTAATGACTTTGATTCCCTACCACCAACACACATCTTCCCCCTTTGGGCTCTGAAAACCATAACTGCTAATTGGGTACATAGAGAAAGAATCAATTTAAACTAACCGGGTCATAAACCACATACAGGTTTCTAAACCAAGGAAGTAACAGTTTAAAATTGTACTCCAAGGAGATGACTAAATCACAGGTACATTAAAGTTGTGCAAATGGTTTCAAGAAATATTCAGATTTAGTACAGTTATTACCACACAAAGTATTCATTTGCTACTCTTATACTAATCCACCCACTGATGTCTACTAATGATAGAGAAGGGACAATGAGCATTAATAACTTGATCCTAAGGGTCAATTTGTCTCAATTAAAAGTTATTATTTTCCCAAAGTGTGCTCTTATTTCAAGACTGTAGTTGGACTTCAGAGGTATTCTTGTTTGCACGGCAACCATTAAAAGTATATGTTACAGGCCTCAAGAGCCCTGAAGGAGATGAACTTTTACAATTTTAGTCATCAGAACTTCTCAGAAGTTTTGTAAAAGGTTCTAAATCATTGCTTTGCTCTTGAGTAGTGTTCCTCAACGCTTGGTTGCACATGAGATCACCTAAAAAAGTGAGAGAAAAAATTTCAATATCCAGGGCTTGCCACAGACTAATTATAAAATCATTTTTAGAAATGTAACATCAGGATCCATAAGCCAACCCATCAGACTCTGAGGTACAAGGCTGTAGAAACCCCAGTGTGGGCCACAGGCCAGCAGCATAGAGGTCACCTGAGAACTTGTTAGAAATACAAACTCTCAGGTCCCACTCCAGGCTTACTAAATTAGAATCAGCACTTTAACAAGGTCCCCAGGTGATTAATATGCACTTTAAAAGTGGCAAGCACCAATCTAGGCTAGAGAACCTTATACCAAACTTTCTAAAACTTCACTGGAGTCATCAGAATACCCTGGAACAGCTATTGACCTAAGGGCTTATTTTTTCCAGTTTCTATTCCTCAGTGCTTTAGTCAACTTGATAAGAATATAGATATTTAAAGGATATTTTCAGATATCATAAAAGGTCAAGTACACTCTCATATAAAAATACATAGATTATAAAGGATTTCATCTAAACTTAAAGAAGATTTGACATTGACTAATAGGCAGGGACACTTCAAAGAAAATTGAGCTTATTTGTACCCCATTGGCTATTCCAACAACATTAAAGCTCTGTATTTTAAACATGAATTTTCTACTCATATCCCAAGTCTAATATGTTGCTTATATTTTACTTACCTAACTGGGGCATGTTCTCATCAATATGTATGAAAACATATGAGTGATAAAGCCATTTAACCACAAGATGAAACCAAGGTGACTGACTTATTGATCAGAAACAGTTGGCAATGTGAAAGGTTGATTAAATAAAAATGTGTTTTTATGGTGGTCTCATTTAGTTTGAAGAGTTAAAAAAAAAAATCACCAGAGGAATAAAAATGCATTCGAATTTCGATTACATTGCCAGAAAAAATAATAGTATGATGAGCCCCTATAAATATGTGTTAATTCAAAAAGCAGTAGTAGAATGGGCAAAACAATTTATTTTTGATAAAGAACCTCAAAAGTTGTAATTAATTATCACATGTTTCATGACAACTGTGATTCTTGCTGTAATAACATTAGTCTATATTCAGCTAATAGAATGTGTTCAAAGGTCCTCTTAATGTAATTAATAATTTCTAAGAAAGAAATATCTTTTTGACAGGTAAATAAAATTATAATTTGTTGATTATTTCTTCAAAACACTTAATTTCCTAATAATTAAGTGGTTGTAGAAAATTAAAGAATTAAAAGCCCTTTTGATGCTCTATTTATAACAATACATTAAATTCTAATAAAGCAAAGTGTTAAAATAGGATGTTAAGATCGGTTACTACAAAATTAAAAAAACATACTGGCCACAGTTCCTTTTCTCAGTATGACTCTTAAGTGTGCTCTTTTCTGCCTTATAAGCTCACTCTCCCCTAGTCACTTTGTTATATTAAATATTCGTGATTATCACAGTTAAATTTTCATTATTTTAAATTTCCCTTTAAATTACTGAGTTGGTTCTAATATTAAAATATTCATTTTTCTCTCTCTGTTGATATCCAAAACCATCTTCATTTTGTAGTGATTCTTCCTTGTTTCAAATTTTCTAATATGGATATTTTAGTAAGTTCTTTTATCCATTTTGTCTTTATCTACTTGTTCCAAATTGTCTTTTACCAATTTATTAATAAATCTATAATACTTTGTATATGTTCATCCAACTCACTAGTTTTATAATCCAGATGAATAACCATACACACACGCAGACACGTATTGAATTTTCTCCTAAATTTAGGAGTCTTTGTCCATCAATTTAGCATTTTATTGAATTGCATGGGTCATATTTTTATTGTTGTGACTCAACAGTAATTGTTAGAGAATATTTTTTTCACTATTTTTTTTTTAGGTTTTATTTATGTAAGTAATCTCTACACCCAACATGGGGCTCAAACTCATGACCCTGAGGTCAAAAGTCACATGCTCTTCTAAACGAGCCAGCCAGGTACCCCACTATTTTAAATGGAATTTTAAAATGTGGTCAGTTACAAAATTGATTGAGTTGTAGTTAAGTTTTACAGACTGGTTAATTCTTCAATACTTAGTACAAGTCCACAAACATTCTGGGTCAGTTGCATTTCATAATTAAGAATGACTCAGATTTTTGGAACTGTAATAGTATGTATATACCAAATATTACATAAACCCCTAGATGGATCTGATATAGCATTCTGTAATTAACACACTGATATTTCTATAGCAAAACATGTGAAAAGCTACTCTAAATGGTATCATATGAATTATAAATATTTCACGTCTGTGTAGTAAGATTTAGATGCCAAGAGCATTTGTTCCATTTCCAAAAGGTTTCAGTTTTCAGAGTTTTTCAGAGCCCAAAGGAGGAAGATGTGTGCTGGTGGTAGGGAATTCAAGTCATTAAATACAAACACACAAATATCAGTTCTCTGGATTTAATCATACAGTAATATCCCTATGGGTTAGCCCTAACATGCTTGAGTTGGGCAGGATCTGGAAACCATTATATGGACCCATAAGTGCTACTTTTCATTAATCTTCCCCCTCAGTTAAAGGGCCAGCCCACTGGTATAGTATCTTTCTACCACCATGGTCAATTTTGCTAAAAAATAACATAGCTTATACCTGTAGCTGGACCTTGCTTAGGGTCTCAAATATTGGGTTGTTCCCTGATGTTTCTCAAATATCTGACACAGCTATATATAGTGAAATATATGTAGCTAGCTGGTTATTGATATAGACCAAATGACTGAATGAAGTTTTCAATAAATTTACTTCTAAAAAATATTCTAGAATCCTTATGCATATTGATCCAGTTTCTCACTGCTTAAGGACAGTAAATACAGGAGCTAGACAGACAATTTTTATCTAGTTATTAAAAAACCAATTCTGCTTAAACAAGGATAATAAGAATAGCTGGATGAATCAAGTTCTCTCTCAAGCATAAGTCCTCTCAATTTTTGCTAGATATAAGAATTAGTTGGGGAGCTTATTAAAAATTCAGATCCTATCCCTGAGCCCAGAGCTCTGATTCAGGTGGATAGACCCAGGAATCTGTATCTTTAATGGTCATCCTTGGAAATTCTAGCACAGAGTTTTTATGAATCACATTCTGAAAAATAATGTTCCAAATAAGCCTACAGCAAATTGGGTACTGGTAACCTGAGCAAAAGAGTTGAGAGTGAGAGTCACTGGGCAGAAGAAGTCATTATTGGCACATTAGATAAAATAGTAAGTACTCTAAAGTTTTAGATAAGCAGGAACCATGAGATGGATAAAAGAACAGTGTAAAGAAGAAGTTGGTGGGCAAAAAGTAAGGATATGCACAAAAACAAAGCAATATGGACAGTATCATTAATGAATAGTTTAAAGTGGAGATTCATATATACAATGGAATATTACTCAGTCATCAGAAAGGATGAATACCCACAATTTGCATCAACATGGGTGGACCTGGAAGGGATTATGCTAAGTGAAATAAGTCAAGTGGAGAAAGACAATTATCATATGGTTTCACACATATGTGGACTATAAGGAATAGCGTGGAGGATTGCATGGAAAGGGAGGGAAAACTGAATGGGAAGAAATCAAAGAGGGAGACAAACCATGAGAGATTCTGGACTCCAGGAAACAAACTGAAAGTTACAGAAGGGAGGGGGGTGGGAGGACAGGGTAACTGGGTAATGGGTATTAAGGAGGGTGCGTGCTGTGATGAGCACTGGGTGTTACACGCTACTAATGAATTGTTGAACACTACATCAAAAACTAATAAAAAAAGCCAACTATATGTTGGCTAACTGAACACAAAATTAAAAAAAAAAAACTAAAAAAAATAATAATAAAAAAATAAAGTGGAGATCCACAAACTTCAAATACTGAGGTCCTCTGGGTTGCTTAGGTTTCTACAAGAATGTCCATTCCCAATACCTTGAAGCTAAATTATACCACGGTTTCTGCTTTTTTCAATAGTCAGTCTAGTTATGCATTCTTTGATTCCTGTGTTACTGAGAGCCCTGTTTTTCTTCTATCTTCTATTTTATCAACTCACACCTAAATTTAGAATCTTCCCCCATTTGGGTGAGGGGGATAGTTTCAGTAAGTCTCTGTTATCACTAAGAAGATTTTGGTGGGCTATAAAACGCACCCCCCCAAAGATGTCCACATTAATCCTGTGAATGTTACTTTATATGGCAAAGAGATTTTGTGGATATGATTAAGACAAAAAGTTTGAGATGGGGAGATTATCCTGAATTATCTATTGAGGTGGTTTCAATGTATCACAAGTGTCCTTATAAGAGGAAGGCAAGAGATCAAAGTTGTGGAAGCAACCAAAATGCCCTTCAGGAGGTTAATGGATTAAAAAAAAAAATGTGCTATATCCAGACAATGGAATTTTATTCAGTGCTAAGAAGAAAAGAGCTATCAAGCCATCAAAAGACATGGGGGGAACTTAAATGTACATTACTGAGTGAAAAAGCCAATCTGAAAAGGCTACCTACTGTATGATTCCAACTATATGACATTCTGGAAAAAGCAAAACTGGAGACAGTAGAAAGGTTGGTGGTTGCCACAAGTTAGATGTAGAAATGGATTAACAGGTGGAGCACAGAGGATTTTTAGGGTAGTGATAATACTCTGTTATGATACTATTGTGGTGGATACATGTCATTATACCTTTGTCCAAACACACGTAATGTATATAGCAAGAATGAGCCCTAATGTAAACTATAGACTTTGGGTTATAGTGAGGTGTTAAGATCAACTATAACAAATGCACCACTCCAATGGGATATTATTAAGAAATCTAGGCATATATGGGGGTAGGGGGTAATATGGGAACTCTCTGTTCTCTCCACTCAATTTTGCTGTGAACCTAAAACTGCTCTAGAAGATAAAGTCTGTTAAAAATAAATAAATACCTCTAAGAGAAAAAAGTTCGACTTGAATTGATCAGCTTCACTACTTTTTAGCTATGTAAACTTGGGCAGACCATTTAACCTCTTCTTAAAATTAAAATGAGAATAAAAATCACATCATAGAATTCTGAAGATCACATTTTTGAAAGCCCTGTGTCCCTAATAGGTGAATAACGAATGCATTTTCTTATGCATAAATATATCTAGTTTGCACAATATTTCTAGCTATACATTTAGCCATGTGTCTTTCTCACTTTTAATAATTTTTAAATGTACATTCTTTAAAAAACACACTTGATATTTGTGGAAATAAGTAATCTCAAAGAGTTGCCTTATTTGTTTTTCGCATTCTACAGAAAGATTCAATGACAAGCATTAGGCTTAAAAATTCTGGATTCTCATATTTCAATTTGCTAAAGGACTTCCCTTTTCCTTGCATCATTATTTATAAATTGAAAATAATATTATAGAAATAAATATTCTAAAATTAATTAAATGTTTCAAAGTTCTTTAATTCACTCAAAAGACACAATACAAATATCAGAAGCCATTTTCTAAAATTTTAGTTCAAATTTGGAATCCTTTGATACTATTTATTTCATTTATTTAAACACTAATTTTGTTTCTTTCACAGGATTTATAACATGAGAAATCAAGCAACAAATAACATGATTTATATTAAAGCTTTTTATAGTTCTAAGAGTTTAGGGAAAATGGCCTTTTTATTATATTGTACAGCTGCTTTTCTATTCAATTTTCTACTAATTAAAATACAGTCACTTGTGTAAACATAATTAAAATACCTTTAAGAGTGAAAAGGGATGTCTAATACAATAAATAGATTCAAAAGTTTAATTATTTCTGCTTATTTAGTATCAACCTGTTTTTAACCTCCTGAAGAGGGGTTACATTTTTTTTTGCATTTTGTTAAATTTTCTTTTTATTGACTAATTAGTTTTAAGAAACTAGAAAGATTATCTCATTTGATACTCTATGCCCTCCATATATACTGGTTGATTATAATTTTAAAGTTCTCAATTATTTTGTACATTGTTTCTGTATCACAGTTAGCTGAACTTTTCCTTGCCTAAATCCATAATTCTTACTCTTATAATCAGAAAAAATAATACTTCATATACCCAAAGGCATTATTAATCATTTGTCAAAAGAAAAGTAAAATAAAATGAGAGGGATTTTTTAAGATCTTTAACTGAGCATAGTTAGTACTCCCTATTGGACAGAATAGACTTTTTCCTGCCAGTTAAGGCAAGTTTGACTATATAAGGTAATATCAGCTTTTCTGTTTTTGCCTCAGTCAAAACCAGCATTAATCTTTAGACATGTATTTTCTCATATAAATTCAGTAACTTTGGATCTAGGACTTCCCATACCCACTAGTTATATTTTTTTAAAAAGAGGGGGGCAGGGGGCACCTGGATGGCTCAGTCAGTTAAGCTTCTGCTTGCCTTTGGCTCCGGTCAGGATCCCAGGGATCATGATCCCACCCCTCCTGGGATGGAGCCCCATGTCAGATTCCCTGCTCAGAGGGGAGTCTGTTTCTCCCCCCACCCCCGCTTGTGTTCTCTCTCCCTATCTCTGTCTCTCTCAAGTAAATAAATAAACTCTTAAAAAAAAAAGAGGGGGTCAGAGAGCAAATAATCTGATTTTTAAAATGAGTGCTACTCTTGCTATCTCCTGACTTTCTTACCTGCTGTGAGGCTTTTTTGTTTCTGTTTATTCTAATTGAGCATACCACAATTGATGCCTCTCTAAGCCAACCTATTTAAATGTATACATCATTCTGGAGCCTCTTATTTAGATCTCCTTCATTGTCACCCACGTCCCAACTTCATCTACCTGAAATTTGGTTTAATTTAGATTTTACAATTCAGCATTTAGTAAGCACCATATGCTGTGCCTTGTACTGGGTGTGGGAAGGCATTATTAATACCTACCTAAACAACACTATGACTTTGAAAGCAAGCTACTTTGATTTTCAGATTTTTTTAATGCTAGATTTTATTTATTTCCACTAGTCTTTATTTTCCATACTTAACTAAAAGCTCCAGCATACACAGGCTGGGTAACAAAAAAAGCTGAGTTTATTTTAAACTTGCAAAGCTTTATTACCACCTTGTCACTGCCTTTAGTGACATCTGACAAGATAATTATGATCAATGCATCAGTCAAGAGAAAACACAGTTTTAATACACTGCATCCTTAATCAAAATCAATGTTACTTCTATTGACTTGATTTTCAAATGAAAAAAAAAAAAGATTAAGGGAATATGTAAATTAAATCTAACACAACACTCTCAATTGGGCAATAGGATGTTAAAAAGGAGTTTAAAGATACAAGAAGTATCTTTAATTTTTTTGAGAATAGGAATGTATATTATGCCACTTACATACCTTGCAGTAGCTAATACTGAGCATGGAGTAGATAATGAAAATGGTATCAGACATTTATTAAGAGCTTCTCTGTACCAGGTACTTTGTTCAGGACTTCACTTATTTAAATGTAAAATCTTAGGTATGGATGATAGTTTATGCCTACTTTAGAAAGAAGTTTATTAATGTTTAGAAGGAAAGGTTGGATAAACTTGCTAATAGTAGTGGGTTACAAGTTGAGGATTTTAACTTAAGCAATACGATTCTAAAGCCAGATGTTAATCATTATCAGTACTTCCTCTACCATTGTTAACTAATATGTATTTACTTTGACTCATATATCCTTAGAGAGTTAAGAAATCTTGTTTATCCGAAACTTCATTCCATTATTTTAGGGGGAAAAGTGAAATCAGAAGGTGAGAAAAACATACTATGTGGAAAGCTCATTCCAATAACTTTCTCCTTTATGAGGTATCAAGTTAATCCTGACATGGTGTCTGATTTTCTAGGGAGTCCGCAAAGAGGATTTTCCTTTCATATCTAATGCCATTGACCTGCTTTGTTGCTTTGCTTTTTTCCTCCCTAGCCACTTGGTAGTCATGCAGAGAGAAAGTCATACTAAAGATTAGTATTACATTCCCAAGTTTGACCTTAGTTCCAAAATAAGAGATGGCCTTCAGTTAGGAAAAAATAGAGAAGGGACTCTATAAGTTCAAGGGAGCTTCTTCACTAAATTCAATGAAGAAATTGTATCAATGAAGAAAGAAAGCTATTTTAAAATATACATTATAAATATGGGTAAATAATATGTAGCAGGGGGCTTCAGGTAAGAGCAGGCCCTCAGAATTTTAAAGCCTTGATAAATGTAAGATAAGAAAACTTACTAATTTAAAATTGTATATAGTACTATTTTTCTATAAAATTCATCTACTTTATATATCTGATAAAACAACTATATTAGATTATTTAACAACACAAATATATACAAAATTATCAAAATGTGTTCTCTGGGAAAAAATACAAGTCAAAATTTTAAAAAAATGGGAATGTTTAGACTAAGTGTCCAATAGCTCTATCACACCATAACTAGTTATTTCTCTAGAAAAATGTGGACTGGAGACTTGATGACCTATATAAAATGCTATTTAAAGCCAAATTGTCTCTGGCAATAAAAGACTAGCTTGTATCAGACCAGCCCTCCTGGCGAGAACAACAATAAAGTCTCAGTAAAATATAAAGCCAACCAACCAAAGAAAAAGTGCTGTTTGAAAGGGTCAGGGTAAAACAATATAGCCAGAAATGGACAGGCTAAAATCCTAGAGGGAAGGGCAGCACATTAAGGTGAGCATTTACCTCCGATATGTCCCCTCAGGACACATTCCAAAACCTGTGCTAGGGATAGGGGCCAATCAAAAAGAATGACTTAGAGGTTTGCTGGACTAGAGAAACAGAGTTTAGAGTTCTGTGTGCAAAGCACAGACAGATGTGTCTTAAGTAGCCACCATACTCTATAGGAAGAAATCACAGGAGCTGAATACCCTAAGTATTCTGCCTGCAATTATTTGTCAAGGTGACTGCCAACTCTTAAGCATTCTGTAACCTGAGACAAAAATAAGAAAGGAGGTAGCAAGGTGCTTAGGGTCTGAGCAGGAATCCCTGCAATCTAAAGATGCTGAAGAGCTAGAGATTGCAGTTCAGAGCCTGAAAAAGTAGAAAGTCCTAGGAAGCAGCCCAGTCTTCAGTTGAGACCCCTTCAGGGCTATGCCTTAGGAGTAAGCACAAACCAGAGTCTGAAACACAGCTTTGATTGATTAAGATGACCTGTTAGTATTCTAGCTTCATGAGAAAGTTATATTATTTCTGGGGGAGTATACCATCATTTAAAGTCTTAACAGTGTCACATAGAGAATCTTTGAAATTCAAAAAAAAATATACCACCACACATGGAAAACTGGACTAAATGACCAAAATCTAAGGAATAAGTTGAAAAAAGAAATAAAATCATAGGATATCTAGATACAGAAGTTATCAAATTCCAGTGGTTTAAAATCATCATGATTGATATGTTCAAAAGCAGAAGAGATGGAAAATTTAACCAGATAACTGGAATCTATAAGTGAATCAAATGGATAGTTTTAAGCTGAAAAGTATGATGAAAATAACAATAAAATGTAATTAACAGACTACACACACATATCAGACTAGCCACAGGAAAGGAGAAAATTACAGAACTGGAATAGGTCTGAAAAAATAACCCAGTTGAAATAAAGAAATTACTAAAAAATGGAAAATATGGGGCAGAAATGACATATGAAATAAAATGAAATGCCAACATACAGGTAAATTAAAGTCTCAAATGAAAGGAGGATTCAGGAATTTTCCAGAAATATTGGTTTTCAAAATAGACTTCAAGCCAAATAGTTAAGAAACATAAATTTCAAGCAGTGTATATTCAAAGAAATAAGCATTTAAAACATCACATAGTAAAACCGGTTAAAAATTAAAGACAAAAAACAAATACTAAAAATAGCCAGACAAACCTAGAAGCTGACTCTCAACTATAGAGAAAAAACTGATGGTTACCACAGGGGAGGTGGGGGGATGGTGAAATAGGTGATGGGGATTAAGGAGGGCGCTTGCTGTGATGAGTACCTTGTATTGTACTGAAGTGTTGAATCACTATTTTGTACCCTGAAACTAATACTACACTGTATGTTAACTAACTGGAATTTAAATAAAAATGCCAAAAAATAGCCAAATAGGCAAACATTTTCAAAAGAGGGAAAATGAGAACATAAGCTGACTTTTTAATTAAAAAAAAAAAAAAAATGGAACCCTAAAGACAACCTTGAATTGGTAAGAGAAAATTAATGACCCACCCATAATCTTAGCCCCAGGGACAATATTCTTTACCAAAAAGAAGCAAAACAGATAGGTTTTCAAAGAGAGGGAGAGAAGATGTACTGCTAGTAAACTAGTAATAAAAACAGCATTAAATGAATTTTATCAGAGTAATGGAAAATAATCACAGTTGCAAGAAAGAAAATAACAGCTGAAAAGTATTAGGGTAAATGTAAATAAATATGTTTATTTAAAGCATTAATAATAACTTCTTGTGGGCTATCAAATATGGGTAGAATTAACTTACTTGACCAAAAAAAGAAAAAGAAAAAGGAAAAAAGCACAAAAGCCAGTAAGGTAGTAGATGAACCTAAACTACAGTAAGATCCTAGCATTGCTCAGGAAGTGGTAAAATTATTTATCTATTTATTTATAGACTAAAAAATAGTAAATATTATAAGTAACCACAGCAATACTAGTTTTTTTTTTTTAGATTTTATTTATTTATTTATTTGACAGCGAGAGAGAGCACAAGCAGGGGGAGTAGCAGGCAGAGGGAGGAGAAGCAGGCTCCCCGCTCAGATGCGGGGCTCAATCCCAGGACCCTGGGATCATGACTGGCAGATGCTTAATGACTGAGCCACCCAGCAATACTATTTTTAAAATGTATAAGTTGTAACAAAAACAATATTTGATTAATTTTCACTCTGGATATAGTCTAATTTCATAGTGTTCTCTGTATCGGATGTCTTGTTGATCATCATCCAACCTTCAGTAAACTAATGTTAAATATCATAGTTCTGTTCAGGCTTCAAAGAAGAGTTGAGAGAGACTGAGTAGCAGTGGGGCACCCCCTCTCTGACATTAGTGTCGACCTGGCAGCCAACTATACTCAGAAGTAGAACAAGTTCTGTCCAATAGAATAGCAATCTAATGTTCAGAATCTAATAGCAATCTAATAGCAATCTAATGTTTCTTTCTTTCTTTAACAAATGCTTATTTGAATACTTACTATGTAAGAAGTGCTTTATAGGATTTAAAGATTTTGCAATGCATAAAGTCTCAGGCAGGAGATAGGGATCAAAAATAAAAGGAAAATCAAATGAATACTTAAATATCTGTTGGCCATAACTGTCAAGAAGAACAATAAAACAGGGTGAGGAAGCAGCAGGGTGCGCTGGAGGAAGAGTTGTTCTTTTAGGTGAAGTAGTTGGGAAGCCCCCTTTGATAAGGTGGCGTGTGTGTGAAGGCCTGAGTCAAGTGAGAGTTCTAGTCGTGGGGATGTCTGGGGGTAGAGCATTTCAGACAGAATGGAAACATCAAGGACTTGAGAAATTTTTAGTTTAGTGTATTTGTGGAGAGAGCACGAAGCTAGCACAGCTGGGCTCAGTGTGCTTGTGGAGAGTGAGAAAGGGTAAGATGAGACAGGTGAAGGGGCCAGAACAGATAAGGTCATGGAGGTGATGCTCAGGGCTGGGATTTATAATCTGAATGAGACGTTTGTAGACATTTGTGTAGCTGTTGTCTGGACAACAGACTGTGGAAGGAGGAACAGTGGGAGGGTGGAAGCCATTTTAGAAATGGTTACAACCCAGAGTGGTAGCAATACAGGTGGTGAGAAGTGCCTAGATACAGTTTGAAGATAGAGTTCACAAAATCTGCAGAAAGAGTAGATGTGAGTGTGAAAGAAACACATAAGGGTGACACCAAGATTTTTGTCTTCAGAAATAGGGAGAATGATTTAAGAGCAGACTGAAGGGAGTAATTACAAATTCTTTTTTGAATACACTGAGACAGTATTAGACATTAAACATTTATTCAATAAAAAAGTATTAAGTGTCTCCTTTATGACTAATACTTTTTTCAGTGTTGGGGTTTCTGCTTTTATTGAGCTTTCTAGGTGGAAAGGCCTATAAATATATAAGCAAATAACATATATGTAAATGGGACAAGGTCAGAGTTGCAGTTGACATGAAGGACATCTATAAGGTGATTAACTCTGTTTAGTGAGAATGAGTTACCATTTACTTTTTTACTATTGTTTTTTAATATTTTCTCGTATTATGACAATGATCATGTAAAAAATATAGCCTACGATTTGAAAAATGAATTCTATAGATTGATTTCAATAATTTCATTTTATTCTTTTATTTCTCCTGTCACTGATTTAATTATCATCCTATATGGTTTTTATTTCAACTTTTAATTCTTTGTTTATTTTCCACATTGGTCCAAAAAATTTATGGAATGCCTGGCTGGTTCACTTGTCTAGGTGTCTGCCTTCAGGTCAGGTCATGATCGAGTTCCACATTAGGCTCCTTGCTCAGAGGTGAGCCTGGTTCTCCCTCTGAGCCTAGTTCTCCCTTTGCCTGCTCTCTCCCTCTCTGACAAATAGATAAAATCTATAAGAACAAAAAAAAAAGAAGATGGTTTATACATATAAGCAGAAAGCTACAATCCCATCACACTCAGAGATTTATGATCTTGAGGTGATAAAGACATATAGATTTGTTAAAAAGGAAATTTACTTAGCAAAACTAAAGTCAAACCAAACCAAAAAATTATATATCTTCTGTGCAAAATTCTCTATTACAAACAAAATATAGATGCAATTTGCTTCTATTTATAAACAGATTTTTTTCCTTGGGAAAAATAAGCTGTTATTTGGGACACATGATATGTTCCAGAAAATATTTCTTTAGCAATCATCACATTTCTTTAGCAATCATCACATCAAAAAAATAGCAATATTTTTTTTTTTCCTCAAGTGGTAAACACTGTCTTTCAGGTTTCTTCTTTTGAAAATTTGGGATAAGTCATGAACACGTACACTTGACCTGTGTATGTTTATACTTTTAACTATCTCTTTTTTTTAATTTCTCAACTATATGTAACTCACAGATAACATGAGCTTAAACTGATGGAGGTGTATGGTCTGAGTATTACGCTTTGCCTGAGGAAATAGATTGGCAACAAGCAAATGTCACGACCCTCTATTAGTACAGACACTATCTTAAGATTGTAAGTTGGAAAGTAGGTTTTCAAACAGAATTATTTTAATGTCTCTCCTCCAACATCTTACTACTCAAAAGAATAAATGTTTTTTAGAGAACATAATGCCTCTTACCTCCCACCTATCTAGACTTATTTTCACCAAGGTAAATTGGTGTCTTCAGTCATGCCAGAATTTAAAATCAAATTTGAAGTTAAAATTAACACTTCCTTTCTCCTGCATAGGTGAGGATGGGGCAAAACAGGGTAGGAGGAGAGCAAAGGAGACAAGATGTTTTCATGAAGCTGATCTTTCTTTTCCTATCTCTTGTTTGCTATCCAAACCTGCCTGTAGATCCTCAAAGATAATACTTTTAGAAACAAAATAAACATATGTGCTGTGATTATGCAGAAAAGCCACATAAACTAAGTACTTGTATTAAAAGGGGGGGGTGGGAAGAGAGAGAGCGGGAGAGAGAGAAAGAGATAATAAAACAATTCAGAGAGTTAGAAAACTAAGATCCTTTGTATTTACTAATAAGGTTTGGAAAGCTAGAAAGTGACAACTCAATTTGCATGAAAGTACTGTGTTACTCACTGAAAATAATCCAGTATCATCAAAGATCTCCAGATGCTGAGGTAAAAGAGTATCTTATTGTTTCTTAATGAGGAAGAAGTGAGACTTCCATGATAAATCATGAATTTACTTTAAAGGTCACTGTATACAAATCTATAATGTGATATATGTATACATGTGTAAAATATAATAGGTATGCATTAGATACAAATTTTATCTATATCTATTATTTTCAATATGTAGCTTTGACAGTCCTCAAATTTTATTTTTTCCTATCTATAAAGTATCATGAATCCTTTCAGAAATTATTATAAATACATGACATTGACAAAAACTGCATGACTATTACTCTAAATATTGTGGAATATGTTATAAAGCAGATATTTCATGGAGTTCATGACCAAAGAGCATTAGCGACTCCCTTCTTGACAAGCTCTGAACTAATTAATTGGTTCTTTTCATAAGGCATTGAGCTAATGACTCATAAATTCAAAAGAAGCATTAGTCAGATGCTTTCTACTTAAAATATTGTTAATATTTATCCATGCATTGACTTTTAGTCCTTTTTAAATAAATTTAATTCCTAATTCCATGGCCACTTATATAAATTTTCTTTAAGGGATTGTTACTCTAGTAACAATAGTGATGCTTCAGCATCCAGCACAGGGTCTGGCAGGCAGTATTTTTCAAAGGTGTGTTGATATACCAGGTAAATAACATCCATTACAGAACACTGTATTTCTGAAATTTATTCCTTCCGTATTTCTACCTTAGACCAAGTCTTGCTGACTCCAGCACTAGCCTACTCTTTAAAATCATTTTAATTGTAAATGTTCCATGTGCCATTATGATTACACAGTCATGTCTCATTCTTTTTTTATTAAATTGTTTTCTCATGCACCCATTTAGCATTAGCAAATCATTATAAACTAACGAATTAGACTGATTTTCCATAAGTTTCTTCAGAAAGTAAATTCCATAAGCTCTGTTAGTCTTTAAATACTGTATCTTTATGGATTTAGTAATTATTGTAAAACATCATAGGAGGTACCTCAGTACCTGAGTTCAATAGAGCCATTACTTATAGTTTCTTTCTTAGAAGATGTCCTTCTAGATAATGAAATGATAAATTTGATACTCTAGAACAAGTGACACCAGATATTTTTTAGTGATTTCCACGGAATACACTGTTTCATATTTTGGCTTATTGGATACACACACACACACAAATATACACACACAATATTTTAAGTATAAAAGTTTTAAAAAGAATTTGCTATAAAACCACTAAAAGTTATGTTAGATTATTCCTTTCTCACTTTTAGTTTTACAATTATTCCCTTCAAATTATATTTTCCATTAAGACTATCAAAGTTAAAGTTTAATATAGTCAGAAGGTCCTTCTCCACCTGCCTTGTCCTCACTATATGAAAACATTTAAGAATATTAAACCTTTTTCTTCAGAAGTAACCTGACTCTACCATTACATGTTTTTATCCTCAGTGAAATGTTTCTTTTTTCTTTTTTCCTTTTTTTTTTTTTTTCTGGAAGACCCTGACCTAATCACTAAAGATTGGATTTTTTGAAGGAGTTACTTCTCCTCTAGAGCAAATGGCCACTAAATGGAGTTTTTTTAACTTACAGATTTCTTATGTTTGGTCATCTTTCTTATAAGTATCTAAAAAAGGAAAATGTATATACATGAACATCCCTACTGAAAATGAAATCTAAATACTTTGTGTTGGGGAAATATTTATTTTTTAAAAGATTATTTATTTACTTGAGAGTGAGCCGAGAGAGAGAGAGAGAACAGAGGGAGAAGGAGAAGCAGACTCCCCACTGAGCTGAGAGCCGGATGCGGGGCTCGATCCTAGGACCCTGAGATCATGACCTGAGCCAAAAGCACTTAACTGACTGAGCCACCCAGGCACCCCTATGTTGGGGAAATATTTAAATTGAAATGAAGCATTACAGCCTTAGTATGAAAGTGAACTTTCAACCTGAATATAACTTATTGACATATATTTATCTTAAATGTACTTCAGAATTTCCACAAACTTCCATTTGCTAATAAGATTTTTCCAATTTTTCAATGTCTTTACTAGTTTTCACATTCATGCCCTTTTCACTGCATTTTGAATAATTTCTGAAAGTTCCAAAAGCCAATTTTTCCTCTTCCCTGAACAATGTCTCTATTTTTACTTCACTTTTCTCATTAGTTTTAGCTCTATTTTCTCAATATTAAGGATTATATTCCTCTTTTATCCTCCTTCTCCTAACTGTATTTTCTTTAATGGCTATGCTTTTTAATTTTACTACCCTTGCTGGACCTTGATTCTGAGACTTCACTTATCTTTTTAAATATCAATGAAAGGAGACAGATCATAAATACATATTAGGCATTTTATCTATGATCAGTCATTTTCAATCACACTTCTTATTTTATGATGCCTACCTTTAATGTGCTCCCTTTCTAGTCATGTTGTAAGCAATTATATTCTCTTTTTTATTTACTGAAGTTCACACTTCTGGCTAAGGTGACCATATAATTTATCTCTCAAGTTGGGATATACTTGTGAGTAAAGGAAGGCAATATTAACAATTCCATAGGGGTAGCTGAATTTAACCAAATCTATCTCACTCAAATGAGAATATACAGTCACATTACATCTGGAAGCCTACAGATTGAAGAGTCAAGAGTTAAGTTGTGCTCTATCTCTTTTGTGTTCACGCACCAATAGCTGTAAAAACTGTTGCTTCTGATTTTTTAAGTGGGGGGAAAAGAAACTATTCTTAGCATGCAAAAAGTGGATATACCCCCTCTCCTTTCTCCACTCCAATGGGTACAGAACTAGGAATTTGCTGGGCACAGAATTGAAAATTAAGAAAGAGCTGGAGATGAAAAGCTTATAATGTCATAGAAAGCTAGTAGGAAAGCTTTCCTTATTAGGCAAAAGTAGGGAATCACAGCAAATAGATGTAGTATAATGGAATTTTTGAATGAAGTATAGTTACAAATCTAAAACAGCAAATTCTAAGCATGAGAGGACTATAGTGATACAAATCTTTTTGGGGTATGAAACTTGGCTGAATTTCAGGTGATGTCTAATGCAAAAATTAAAAGGAGGTTTGCATGAATAGAGCAATAATGCATCACTTAGGATATAAGAATAGGAAATAAGGTGGTTTAATTGCTAAAACTGAAATCAAAATCACCAATGTGGTCCCAATGTCATGTGATCTTTAAACAATAAAAAACATCCATTAGTTTTTTGGACTTAATAGAAAGCTATAAAAATATTTACTTGAAATCACTCTACCTCAGGACAAAAGTTGTCCATAGGCTAGAAGGGGTCAGAGTCTACAAATGGCAAGTTAATCACGGAAGATATCTGCAAGGACTTAGAACCAGGCATCGCATTAAAATAAACTTGGTAACCTAAGGGTATTAATTAACTCCTGTCATAACTGGAGTTTATGGAAGTATAGAAAACTACTTAAAAATATTTTTGTTCCGAGCAGTTCTAGGTTTACAACAAAACTGAGAAGAAGGTACAGAGATTTTTCATATACCCCCTGCTCCCAAACTTGCATAGCTGCCCCATTATCAGCATCACTCACAAGAATGGGTACTTTTTTTTTTTAAGTCAAGGATGAACCTACATTGACATATCATAATCACCCAAAGTTCATAGTTTGCTTAATGTTTCACTCTTGGTGTTGTATATTCTGTGGGGTTGGATAAAAGCATAATGACATGTATATCATTATAATATAATACAGAGTATTTTCCCTGCCCTAAAAATCCTTTATGTTCTTATTTATCTCTTTCCCTAAAAACCACAGCTTTTTTTTTTTTTTTAAAGATTTTATTTATTTATTTGAGAGAGAGAGAATGAGAGACAGAGAGCATGAGAGGGAGGAGGGTCAGAGGGAGAAGTAGACTCCCTGCCGAGCAGGGAGGCCGATGCGGGACTCGATCCCGGGACTCCAGGATCATGACCTGAGCCGAAGGCAGTCGCTTCACCAACTGAGCCACCCAGGCGCCCCACAGCTCTTTTTATTGTCTACATAGTTTTTCCTTTTATACAATGTCATATACTTGGAATCATAGAGTACAAATACAGATTGGCTTTTTCACTTAGTAATATGCATTTAAGTTTCCTCCACATTTTTCATGGCTTGACAACTCATTTCTTTTTAGCACTTAAGAATATTAATTGTCTGGATGTACCACAGTTTATTCATCAATTCACTTACTAAAGGACATCTTGGTTAATTCCAACTTTTGGCAATTATGAATAAAGTTGCTAAAAACATCTGTGTGCAGGTTTCTGTGTGGACACAAGTTTTCAATTTCTTTGAGGAAATATCAACAAGCATTATTGCTAGATGCTAAGAGTATATTTAGTTTTGTAAGAAACTGCCAAATGTTCTTCCAAAGTGCTGTTTCATTTTGCATTTCCACCAGCAATGTATGAAAATTCCTGTTGCTCCACATTCTCACCAGCATTTGGTATTGACAGTGTTCTGTATTTTGGCCATTCTAACAGGTATGTAGTGTATGTCATTGTTTTAATTCACTGATGATACAGGATGTGGAACTTCTTTTCAAATGCTTATTTGTCATCTATATCTTCACTGGTGAGGAGTGTTTTTAGGTCTTTGGACATTTTTAAATCAGGTTTCTTTCATTTAATTGTTTAGTTTTAAGAGTTCTTCGTATATGTTGGATAACAGTCCTTTATCAGATGTATCTTTCACAAATCTTCTCCCAGTCTGTGGCTTGTCTTTTAATTCTCTCATTATTATCTTTCAGAATGTAGAAATTCTTAATTTTAATGAAGTCTAGATTACCAAGTTATTTTTTTCATGAATTGTGTCTTTGGTGTTGTATCTAAAAAGGTATCACCAGGGGCGTATGGGTGGCTCAGTCATTAAGCGTCTGCCTTCGGCTCAGGTCATGATCCCAGGGTCCTGGAATCGAGCCCCGCATTGGGCTCCCTGCTCCACATGAAGCCTGTTTCTCCCTCCCCCACTCCCCCTGCTTGTGTTCCCTCTCTCGCTGTGTCTCTGTCAAATAAATAAATAAAAATATTTTAAAAAATAAATTAAAAAAATAAAATAAAATAAAAAGGTATCACCATATTCAAGGTCATCTAGATTTTCTTCTATGATATCTACTAGCAGTTTTAAAGTGTTATGTTTTATATTTAAGTCTATGACCAATTTGAGTAAATTTTTGTGAAAATGTACGGTCTGTGTTTAGGTTCATTTTTTTTGCATGTTGATGTCCAGTTGTCCCAGCACCATTTGTTGAAGAGACTTTCTTTGGCCCATTGTATTGCCTTTGCTCCTTAGTCAAAGATCAGTTGACTAT
This sequence comes from Phoca vitulina, assembly GCF_004348235.1. NCBI lineage: Eukaryota > Metazoa > Chordata > Mammalia > Carnivora > Phocidae > Phoca > Phoca vitulina. The sequence goes on from NW_022589704.1 coordinate 48,891,768, forward strand.
ATTTGCAGGGGTCTATTTCTGATTATTCTTTTCCTTTGATCTATTTGTCTATTATTTCACCAGTACATCCCTGTCTTACTGTAGCTTTATAGTAGATCTTGAAGTTGGGTAGCATCAGTTCTCCAACTTTGTTCTTCTCCTTCAATATTGTGCTGGCTATTCTGGTTTATTGACTCTCCATATAAAGTTTAAAACCAGTGTGTCTATATCCATAAAATAACTTGCTGGGATTTTGATTGAATTGATAGATGAAGTTGGGAAGAGCTGGCATCTTGACAATACTGAATCCTATTATGTGTGTGTGTGTGTGTATATATATATATATATATAATATATCTCCATTTATTTAGTTATTTGATTTCATTCATCAGAGTTTTGCATTTTTTTCGTATAGATACCGTACATATTTTGTTATATTTGATTTAAATATTTCATTGGGGGGGTGCTAATATAAATGCTATTGTGTTTTTAATTTCAAATTCTACTTACTGTTGGTATAAAGGCAAAAAAGGCTATTTTCTAAATTATCTTTTTGCATAGTTATTTATACCCAGTTCAAAATTTGTAAATCTTGTATTTCTCATTGAGCTTTTTCCTTTTGAATTCTCTTATGCTTTTGCACAAAATTTTACTCAACTATTATTATGAATCCACAATAACGAAAAGTTCTATGCTAAACAAAGGAGAATTTCTGTAAAGAGGCTCTCATACATGTATTTTATGTATACATATATTTAATACATATGTTTAATAAATGCTATTTACAGTTATTTGCTACCTTACAAAGAAGTAGATTGTTTTGTAGTTTTTCCTAGTGTCTTAGCCCTACTGGGGTGTTAGCTGCTTGGCCTGCTAACAAAGTCTATGGAGTTATGTTGTTTTAAGACAAAACAAAAAGAAGAATACAATGACTACTAAGGTCTACAGAAGAATTGAAAGATATTAAATATAAGATAGCAAACACATAATGTTTTGGCTAGTGAAAATTTGTTTTCTAAAAATTGGCCTAACTATTGACACACACATACACAAGCAAAAACAAACCAGGAAGAGGAGCAAGATGACAGAGGAGTAGGAGACCTAAATTTTGTCTGGTCCCAGGAATTCAGCTAGATAGGGATCAAAACAATTCTGAATATCTACAAACTCAACAGAGGATTGAAGAAAAGAATAGCAGCAACTCTCTGAACAGAAAAGCGACCACTTTCTGGAAGGTCTCTTCTGATTTGTTTAGTGTATATTTTTCTGGGGTCATTGTCACCCTGTTAGCATTTTGTTCTATCATTCATCTACTGTCCTCTGGAAAAAATGACAAGATGGAAAAAAAATCACCTCAAAAAAAAGAACAAGAGGCAGTCCCGACTGCCAGGAACCTAGTCAATATGGACATCAGTAAGATGTCAGAACCAGAGTTCAGAATGACAATTTTAAAGATACTAGCTGGGCTTGAAAAAAGCATGGAAGATATTAGAGAAACCCTTTCTGGAGAAATAAAACAACTAAAATCTAACCTAGTTGAAATCAAAAAGGCTATTAATGAGGTGCAATCAAAAATGGAAGCCCTAACTACTAGGATAAATGAGGCAGAAAAGAGAATTAGTGAAATAAAAGACCAAATGATGGAAAATAAAGAAGGTGAGAAAAAGAGAAATAAACAACTACTGGATCATGAGGGCAGAATTTGAGAGATAAGTGATACCATAAGACGAAACAATATTAGAATAATTGGGATCCCAGAAGAAGAAGAAAGAGAGAGAGGGGCAGAAGGTATATTGGAGCAAATTATAGCAGAGAACTACCCTAATTTGGGGAAGGAAATAGGCATCAAAATCCAGGAGGCACAGAGAATCCCTCTCAAAATCAATAAAAATAGGTCAACACCCTAACATCTAATAGTAAAACTTACGAGTCTCAGAGACAAAAAGAAAATCCTGAAAGCAGCTTGGGAGAAGAGATCTGTAACCTACAATGGCAGAAACATTAGATTGGCAACAGACCTATCCACAGAGACCTGGCAGGCCAGAAAGGACTGGCATGATATAGTCAGAGCACTAAATAAGAAAAATATGCAGCCAAGAATACTATATCCAGCTAGGCTGTCATTGAAAATAGGAGAGATAAAAAGCTTCCAGGACAAACAAAAACTAAAGGAATTTGCAAACACGACACCAGCCCTACAAGAAATATTGAAAGGGGTCCTCTAAGCAAAGAGAGAGCCTAAAAGTAACAGAGACCAGAAAGGAACACAGACAATATACAGTAACAGTCACCTTACAGGCAATACAATGGCACTAAATTCATCTCTCTCAACAATTACCCTGAATGTAAATGGGCTAAATGCCCCAATCAAAAGACACAGGGTATCAGATTCGATAAAAAAAACAAGACCCATGGATATGCGGTCTGCAAGAGACTCATTTTAAACCCAAAGACACCCCCAGATTGAAAGTGAGGGGGTGGAAAACCATTTACCATGCTAATGGACAGAAAAAGAAAGCTGGGATGGCAATCCTTATATCAGACAAATTAGATTTTAAACCAAAGACTGTAATAAGAGATGAGGAAAGACACTATATCATACTTAAAGGGTCTATCCAACAAGAAGATCTAACAATTGTAAATATCTATGCCCCTAACATGGGAGCAGCCAATTATATAAACCAATTAATAACAAAAGCAAAGAAACACATTGACAACAATACAATAATAGTGGGGGACTTTAACACCCCCCTCACTGAAATGGACAGATCGTCTAAGCAAAAGGTCAACAAGGAAATAAAGACTTTAAATGACACACTGAACCAAATGGACTTCACAGACATATTCAGAACATTCCATCCCCAAGCAACAGAATACACATTCTTCTCTAGGGCCCATGGAACATTCTCCAGAACAGATCACATCCTAGGTCACAAATCAGGTCTCAACTGGTACCAAAAGATTGGGATCATTCTCTGCATATTTTCAGACCACAATGCTTTGAAATTAGAACTCAATCACAAGAAGAAAGTTGGAAAGAACTCAAATAATGGAGGCTAAAGAGCATCCTACTAAAGAATGAATGGGTCAACCAGGAAATTAAAGAAGAATTTAAAAAATTCATGGAAACCAATGAAAATGAAAACACAACTGTTCAAAATCTTTGGGATGCAGCAAAGGCAGTCCTAAGAGGAAAGTATATAGCAATACAAGCCTTTCTCAAGAAACAAGAAAGGTCTCAAATACACAACCTAACCCTACACCTAAAAGAGCTGGAGAAAGAACAGCAAATAAAACCTAAAGCCAGCAGGAGAAGAGAAATAATAAAGATCAGAGCAGAAATCAATGAAATAGAAACCAAAAGAACAGTAGAACAGATCAACAAAACTAGGAGCTGGTTCTTTGAAAGAATTAATAAGATTGATAAACCCCTGGCCAGACTTATCAAAAAGAAAAGAGAAATGACCCAAATAAATAAAATCATGAATGAAAGAGGAGAGATCCCAACCAACACCAAAGAAATACAAACAATAATAAGAACATATATATGCCAGCAAATTAGATAATCTGGAAGAAATGGATGCATTCCTAGGGATGTATAAACTACCAAAACTGAACCAGGAAGAAATAGTAAATTTGAACAGACCTATAACCACCAAGGAAATTGAAGCAGTCATCAAAAATCTCCCAAAAAACAAGAGCCCAGGACCAGATGGCTTCCCAGGGGAATTCTACCAAACATTTAAAGAAGAATTAATGCCTATTATTCTGAAACTGTTCCAAAAGATAGAAATGGAAGGAAAACTTCCAAACTCGTTTTATGAAGCCACCATTACCTTGATCCCAAAACCAGACAAAGATCCCAACAAAAAGGAGAATTACAGACCAATATCCTTTATGAACATGGATGCAAAAGTTCTCACCAAAATACTACCCAATAGGATCCAACAGTACATTAAAAGGATTATTCACCATGACTAAGTGGGATTTATCCCTGGCTGCAAGGTTGGTTCAACATCCGCAAATCAATCAATGTGATACAATACATTAATAAAAGAAAGAACAAGAACCATATGATCCTCTCAATAGATGCAGAAAAAGCATTTGACAAAGTACAGCATCGTTTCTTGATTAAAACTCTTCAGAGTGTAGGGATAGAGGGTACATACCTCAATATCATAAAAGCCATCTATGAAAAACCCACAGCTAATATCATTCTCAATGGGGAAAAACTGAGAGCTTTCCCCCTAAGGTCAGGAACACGGCAGGGATGTCCACTATCACCACTGCTATTCAACATAGCATTAGAAGTCCTAGCCACAACAATCAGACAACAAAAAGAAAGAAAGGCATCCGAATCGGCAAAGAAGAAGTCAAACTCTCACTCTTTGCAGATGATATGATACTTCATGTGGAAAACCCAAAAGATTCCACCCCAAAACTCCTAGAACTCATACAAGAATTCAGTCAAGTGGTAGGATATAAAATCAATGCACAGAAATCAGTGGCATTTCTATACACCAACAAGGCAGAAGAAAGAGAAATTAAGGAGTCGATCCCACTTTCAATTGCACCCAAAACCATAAGATACTTAGGAATAAATCTAACCAAAGAGGTAAAGAATCTGTACTCAGAAAACTATAAAATAGTCATGAAAGAAATTGAGGAAGACACAAAGAAATGGTAAAACATTCCATGCTAATGGATTGGAAGAACAAATATTGTGAAAATGTCAATGCTACCTAGAGCAATCTACACATTCAATGCAATCCTTATCAAAATACCATCCACTTTTTTTCAAAGAAATGGAACAAAGAATCCTAAAATTTGTATGGAACCAGAAAAGACCCCGAATAGCCAGAGGAATGTTGAAAAAGAAAAGCAAAGCTGGTGGCATCACAATTCCAGGCTTCAAGCTCTATAATAAAGCTGTCATCATCAAGACAGTATGGTACTGGCACAAAAACAGACAATAGATCAGTGGAACAGAATAGAGAACCCAGAAATGGACCCTCAACTGTATGGTCAACTAATCTTTGACAAAGCAGGAAAGAATGTCCAATGGAAAAAGAGTCTCTTCAATAAATGGTGTTGAGAGAACTGGACAGCCACATGCAGAAGAATGAAACTGGACCATTTCCTTACACCACACACAAAAATAGACTCAAAATGGTTGAAAGACCTAAATGTAAGACAGGAGTCCATCAAAATCCTAAAGGAGAACACAGGCAGCAATCTCTTTGACCTCAGCCACAGCAACTTCTTCCTGGAAACATTGCCAAAGGCAAAGGAAGCAAGGGCAAAAATGAACTATTGGGACTTCATCAAGATAAAAAGCTTTTGCACAGCAAAAGAAACAGTCAACAAAACCAAAAGACAACTGACAGAATGGGAGAAGATATTTGCAAATGACATATCAGATAAAGGGCTAGTATCCAAAATCTATAAAGAACTTATCAAATTCAACACCCAAAGAACAAATGATCCAATCAAGAAATGGGCAGAAGACATGAACAGACATTTTTCCAAAGAAGACACAGGAAAAAGTGCTCAACATCGCTCGGCATCAGGAAATCCAAATCAAAACCTCAATGAGATACCACCTCACACCAGTCAGAATGGCTAAAATTAGCAAGTCAGGAAACAACAGATGTTGGAGGGGAAGCAGAGAAAGGGGAACCCTCCTACACTTTTGTTGGGAATGCAAGCTGGTGCAGCCACTCTGGAAAACAGTATGGAGGTTCCTCAAAAAGTTGAAAATAGAGCTACCCTATGACCCAGCAATTGCACTACTGGGTATTTACCCCAAAGATACAAATGTAGGGATCTGAAGGGGTACGTGCACACAATGTTTATAGCAGCAATGTTCACAATAGCCAAACTCTGGAAAGAGCCAAGATGTCCATCGACAGATGAATGGATAAAGAAGAAGTGGTATATATATATATATATATGTATATATATATATATATACACACACACACACAATGGAATATTATGCAGCCATCAAAAGGAATGAAATCTTGCCATTTGCAATGACGTGAATGGAACTGGAGAGTATTATGCTGAGCAAAATAAGTCAATCAGAGAAAGACAAGTATCATATGATCTCACTGATATGAGGAATTCTTAATCTCAGGAAACAAACTGAGGGTTGCTGGAGTGGTTGGGGGGGG